>NW_022739814.1:11687-36953 GCF_011630105.1 Anneissia japonica
TATATATATATCTCATACAACTGGATGAACGCTCGCACATAGCGGAGCGGTGGTTAAGCTAAAAATGCTTATAGGTCGCAGCTGGGAAAATCGTCGTTTGGATCCAATAAATGCATTCCATAATCATAGTAAACGTCTACGTGTTTTAATTATTATACCTTCTTTATGTAATGTTCTTTGTATAGCATACAGTCTTTCTTTGTCTAGTTTTAATTAATAAGCTTTCCCTGTGTCCCTTCTTCCGCCCCCTGTAGTCAACCCTTTTCACACCTACTTTATATTGTTAATCCCTTCAACCCACATGGTAAACTATTCTTGTAGATAAGATAACTCTTCTATTTAAGTTCCTGCTTATGTATATCCAGCCTGAGTCTTGAATTGGTGATTGCCAAATAAACATCTCAACTTTTTGACATATACATTGTTGTACTGACTCTGTATGTTATAGTATGTTTCAGTTATAGTCATTAGGGGCTCTATTCGGCCCCCATGTCGGCACATTTCTGGGGACAGCATACGTGTGTTGGCCCTATTTTATTTCCTTAAGGTGCATTATCTTAATTGAACATTATATATTTATTATAAATAATGTTTATCGGGCATTTTATTTGATTAATTCGATTTTATTTACAGCAATAGAATAGAACAAAAGGAATAGTTAAACTATATCAACATGCCACTACTTTACTAATAAATAACAATAGCATAGCGTTTTGGAATGGCTTGTAAAGGTAAAAATGTTGTCGCAAGTTCGGCCCCCGGGCCTGACTTTTTGCTGGCGCCAGCGAGCACCACTACTTCATAAAGAGCACGGACCTGGTAAGAGTAAGATAGTATTCCATCGTAAATGTTATGCTGCTGTCAATGAATTTTATGCTGCTTTTAATTGATTTTCAAAAGAACGAAAAAAACCGGAAAACTGGAATTCATTGTGCTTGAGTCGGCAAACTGGGATTCGGCAAAGTGGTCTCGGTAATCTGGCATACGACAAACTGGATTTCAAAAAAAAAAAAAAAAAAAAAATCCAATTAAAAAAAAAAAACAAACTGATGTATCCCAATTTCACACAGGACTGAATAACAGTAAATAACAACAGCGTAAAAACTAAAATTCTACTAAGAAACCCAATTAAAATATATAGTTCAACAAGGATATTCCTATCTACTTTTTTTTTCGACAATCTGGCCTAGACCCGTTTGGTTACCGTCTTATCGATTCATTATGGACAAACCTAGGTAATATGTATTGAAATATTAATAGAAACTAGAACTAGAAAACGATTTATTTTTCAAAGTATTACTACGTTAATATAATAATTGATCACTGGATATTCTCCTTACGAACATTAGTTGCTCTTAGTATTTGAGATTTCAGTAGAATTATTCGTTAGTGGAATACTACGATCCTCAACCTTCCCCTTGTTGGTCGTATTAGTGGTGTATTTTACCCTACTTCCTCTGTCGCCTTCCTTGTAGCATCCATTCCACGCATCGCGAATATCTTTCTGTCGTACGCAGAACAACATAAAGATAAAGAGGCCTTGAAGTGAGTTGAAAATACAAAACAAAGCCTGGAACCCATCTCGTGCAGACGAATCTGAATCAATTGCCAGGAATCCAAATACCCATGTTAGACCAAGTAGGACAGAAACAGCTATAGCACTCTGTAAACGTTTAATAACTATCTTCCTCTTTGATTGGTCGATTTTATTAGCAATTGTTCGCCCACAAGTTAGACTGTACATGACTAAGAAGAAAATTGCCCAATTAAGCAACAGAAGGACGCCGATCACAAGGATAAAACCGAAATTTCGAATATTTCCAGAAGAAATGAAACAACTGTAATAAATAAATATTAAAATTAGTACATCGTCATCCTAAAATTGTTTTTCAATCAAATAATAATAAGCTACATGTCCTTCTCCAAATAAAGACCCATCCAATTAAAGAATACTTTTCTGTGGTCCCAAATTAACAAAATGTCTTTTATTATTCTAATTAGAGACCGAATCTGCTTAAGGCCATGGAAACCCCGGTCTCAAAAGTATTCTTTAATTGGAGGGAGACCGGTATTATGATAAATAGCAAATATGCTAATTTTAAATAAGTAAAACACTAGGCCTAATAATAGTATTATATAGACATGTGTTATACGCAATTTTCAATAATGAGTAAAGATTATAATAGTTAAATATGTTAGAATTAATTAAATTATCGATTTTTTAAATATATCTAGTTTTATCACATGTTTGCATTTCATGTAGATGTGCAGTTATGACACATTATTCAATACGTACTATTTCGCATTCTCGTAGTTGTCAATATCAATGGCCATACAAATTGCAACGATACCAAAAGGAACACCTAGAAATACAAAAAAAAAAAAAAACATAAATAATTTGCAAAGTGCAGTGCACCATTCCGAGTCGAGATGCAGTGTTTGGGTAAGTTAAAAAAAAATGATGGGTTGGAATCAATTCAGATTGCAGGAAAACGTTTACTTTTTACGCGATTTACTAAGATGTGTCTGAGCGTCTACCGAGATAATTTATAAAATGTTAATGTAATTTTATTTTATTCAGTTCGAAACCAACAGCTATAAAAACTGCCACTAACAGGTTAAATCAAATCGTAATAAAATACATTTAAACAATAAAGTGAAAAGTTGGGGGGAAAAAAGCGCTTACAAAGATTTAACAATTTTACTTTTAAAATCATTTAAACTATCATAAAAGAGATCAAAATCACAAGTAAAAAGCAGACTATTTAATTCATTGGGTAACCGCTGAAAATGCCCCGTTCTGTGCAATCAACACGAACGTATCGAACGTGATGCAAACACTTATTGCGAGTACGAGTAGGAACATTTAGATTAAAGAAGCAAGAGGACAATCAAAAACAGATTTCAAAGACTTGTACAAAAATATCATGTTAAAAAACAATTCCACGGTTTTCAAGAGAAAAAAGAGATATTATAATTGGGACAGGTGTGACTAAGAAATCTAATAAACTTATTCTGAACATTAAAAATACGCTGAGCCTGTGTGACAGAAATTGAACTAAAATAACTGAACACTATTCCAGGTGGGGGCACGACTGAACGGTAAAGTAAAGCTAATGCCCAACCATTGTTCATAAATCTACAATTCCTCCACATTAACCCTAGCATCTTATTGCTTTCAACACTACATAATTAACGTGTAACACAAATTGAACTTCTTGTCTATTAAAACACCCAGATCATTTTGAAAAATTAACACAATATAATTCGTGGTCATTCAACTTATATGTAAATAAAATAGGTTTCTTTTCAGCGTGATACATAATGATTTACATTTATTTATTTTTAAGGAAAGTTTCCAAGATTCTGACCATTTCGTAAGTGACCTCAACTCATCCTGTAATAAATAAGCATCCTGAAGAGATGACATTTCCTTAAATAGTTTTAAGTAATCAGCAAACAAAAGTGAATGTGACAACTTAAACACAGATTGAAGGTCGTTAATATATAGATGATAAATCAAGGGGCCCATAATTGACCCCTGAGGAACTCCAGAAAGTACAGGAAGCCACTCGGAGCAAATTCCACTGATAACAACTCTCTGCTGCCTATCAGTCAAATAATCCGAAAACCACTACAAAAGATTACCCGATATACCAAGCTTTGAAATCTTATAAACAATAAAATTAAGGGAAACTGAGTCAAATACCCTAGATAAATCAGTGTAGATCACATCACATTGCTTCTTACTATTCAAAGCCTTGGATGCTGTAGAAAGAAGCAATGCAAGTTTGGTCTGACACGATCTTCCAGGGATGAATCTATGCTGAACTGGTGTAATAACTGAACTTAATTGATTATAAACCGCATCATGAACAATTCGTTCAAATAATTTTAATAAAGTAGGCAGCAGAGAAACAGGACGGTAAATTTCCATTTCCTTTTTCGAACCACTTTTGTGAATTGATGAGACGTTAGTAAATTTCCATGTAGCTGGAAAAATTCCTGAATTTATGGATAGTTGGATTTATGGATGAAAAATTGTGTAAAGTGGATACGAGAGCGGAGATGGGGCTACTTTAGAAACAGTACTGCTGATTTGATCATTGCCAATGACTTTATTAATATTAATATTTCTGAGTGCTACTTCAACAGAATACCTATCTACCACCATTGTTGACATATTGTCAAATATATAATCAGGAAGATCGGACATTCTTGCGTTCTATACAGAGAGTAATCACTAAATAAAATCACTTTATCAAATAAGATTCAACAGAAATATTGCCCTGAGACATAACTGAAGGAAACCCACTTAAGTTTACATTTTAGCCAACTCTAGAATCTCTTTTCGTTTGAGCCAATTTGCTCTGCCAGTGAGTTAAGGTAATTATTATATTTTCTTCTACATACGCTCTTGAATGAACGTCGGGGAAAACTAAATTTACATTTTGTTAAACGATTATTGTTTTCTTCAGAAACCACAGACCCGTTATGGGATTCTAGGCCCAAGTAGCGAGGCTAACGGCGGCTGGCAGATGACAAAGGGGGAAAGCTATTCTCAGTCTGGCAGCACTTTGTTACAGTAATGCTACAACTGTCCCCCACCTGTCTTAGAAACATCGGTGAATGTTTTATCAATTGTAGCACTGAAAAAGAATTGTTAGCTCTCTCTTGAATCTTCTAAAATCCTGTGTTATCCTAATGTGGATGGGGGAGAATATTCAATACTTGTGCGCAGCAACGACAAAAGAGCTTCTCCCCACCTGGTATTCGATGATATTTCAGTGAGAAGTTCAAGACTGGACGATCTAAGTCACCTGCTCGTGATGATTTATATTATTAATTCACAAGTATTGCAAAATATGAAGGGCCATGTCCGTTGAGAACTTTAAATACAATCATTGCAATCTTGTATACGATTCTTTTTTGTACCGGTAGCTGATACAATTTCTTAAAAACTGGGGTGATGTTGTCTCGCTTCCTAGCGAAGGTTTGCATTTTTGCTGCAATGTTCTGAAGACGCTGCACACAGGAGAATTGATGCTGTGAGATATTATAAAGGAGAGAGTTTCCATAATCCAAGCGAGGATGTCACAAAGGCATAAGTGATTAGTTCTGCCACATGACTTGCCTCGTCAGGTACTGTCGGATTCTTATCTTCTAATATTTCTTATTGACATGCATGCAGATTTGGAAGTTGATGTGATGTGATCTCTCATAGTCATGGTTGAATCGGACACTGCTCAGAGATTGCGAGCATTTTCTGCTGGTTTTATATAAGATGTACCAATTCTTATGCCTGTTTCGTATTGAACTTGTGCCCCCAATTAAGTATTGCTATAAATTAGTGTCAATGCATCATAATTATAAACTCGAGCAATAAATCAGGTAGGCTTCGCTCTCTTAGGTGCAACTCAAATAGGTCTAGGAAGTCTATTATTAACAACTCAATAACATTAAAGATAGACCTAAAATAATAGTTTAGGTCTATCTTTTTATATATATATATATATATATATATATATTATATGTAAGACCTATACAATGTTCCTTTTATTTACACTCGATTTCTAAAGTGTAATATGTATTTGTTGTCTTTATTTTATTTATGGAAATGTTTGTAGTTTTAGTTAGGCTATTAAGTAGTTTAAATTCCAACTTTTGTATTGCAAGTACGTTACTTTTTTTTTAGTAGTTACTTGCCATTTGCATCTTTTTATGTGTTTTAGTTTGTTTTTTTTTATTTTATTTTGTTATCTACTGGAAAAAAAAAACCTAATTTCACGTGAACCAAGTTTTTCATGTTGACAAGTAAATATATTTTGTATCTTATAATTATATCTTATATTATATGAGAACAAGGACAGGGGGACTGAAATGAGAGTGAAATTTGATTATAATATAAATGATTGGAGATGTTGTCAAAGAAGCCAAAAGAGACGCTGCAGACGGTGATGTTCTGTTTACAAAATTACCAGAACTTTACCTTTATTCCGGGAGCCAGAGGCCAATTGTTTTCATAAAAGGACCACTCGTTAGTTGTTATTTTTAGTTATTTTATGCTAAGCGTACAAAATTACATTAGAAATTGGTACATAATAGGGCTACAGAGAACTGCAACGATCACAGTAATGATCCAAACAAAAGAATTGATCAAATATGTGAATACATTAAAATCTCCGCAAAGCGAAGAATTGGTATTTTTAGACGAACAGCTCATAAGAAGACCACAAACGATCCCATATGCAGTCTGACTGTCTATTGAAAGAAAGGCATTATACAACCAAATTAAAAATTCAGCAATGGCTTATGATAGATCACATATTAGCAAGCAGATAAACCGAAAGAAACGAATGAAACAGATTGAAAATGAATACATTCATGATTTAGCAAATACTATTAATTCAACGAATGAAAGTCGATGTATATTTGAAGCAGCGCGATCATCATCAAAGTCAAGCAAGAAAACCTCAGTACATGTTAAAGATGACAACGGAATGTTTGTTACGTCGGACTCCAAAAAAGCAAAATTAATTAGAAATTGGTTTGCGAAACAATTTCCTCTTGCAGATGAAGAAACTTTAAATTATTTTGCTTGTCCACCACAATCTCAAAATCAACCAATTACCCATGTGGAGTGAAAAATGTGGCTAACCTGTTAAATAACGCAACCGACCTAGAAAATATTCCTTGTAAACTTTTAAAATATGCCTTCGATGAGTTTTATAATCAGCACGCTGAGGTCATTATTGAATGCTTTGAAAAGAAAAATGTTAAACTGCATTGGTGAAGCGTTTTTTTCACCACTTTAAAAATTTAAGGAGCCTAAAGGACCTATACAAAATCTTCAAATCACGCTAAGCAACTCACAGCTTTTTGGTAAACAACTTATTCAATCATAGAGAAAGAATTTTTCTGATCCAATCAGAAACTCTGAAAGTATGGGGGTGACTTAATTAAAAACACCCCAATTACATTGACTATAATAGGCAAACAACCCACATCACTGAGTCAGACACCGGAGAGAAGAGCTTGAGAACTGACTCCACTCCGAATGGGTTCAACTATAATAACATCTGAGAAACCTGGAGTTAGTAGTCGATTGTACATACAGTAGAAGTTGATGCTGAATATTAGCTTTGCAGTGTATTGATACAAAAAGAACTGTGTTCTATCTTATTTAAAGTCACCGACCAACCAACAATCTACAATATTACAGTAGCATCACCAGAGAACTTTCTGAAATTACTACAGTCGAGTTTTGGAATGCTCATGTTAACTATGGTGAAATAAGAAGTAAGACGCAATAAGAAAAATGATGAATGGTAAAGCAGATGACTGAATTGCAGCTGAAATGAGGAAATTATGCTCTTAACTGATTTAAAATTCATATATTTTTATCATTATTCTTTAAACAGAATATTTACCATATCCAACTGCACATACTTTCAGCATGAAATATTCTATATCATCATAAAAAACTTTGACAAACACGAGGTACATGTTAACAGCTTCAATTGACATCCAGAATACTGAAGCCAGTCCAAAATAGTGGAGTAATGCGGCAATGGCGATGCATATTTTCTTTGAACCAGTCTGATTTATTCCACTAACAAACACTAGGTACAGGAAAAATAACGATATTGATAGGTTGATGAGAATTAGCTGAGGGCGCTTGCTTCGAAGTTTCCTGTAATTGTAAGAAAAACTCAACTTAAGCATGAAGGAATAAATATAACTACTAAATAATGTGTGGCGCTGTTTGCATTTTAGTATAATGCTTAGTAAAAGCCTGATAAATCTTATTGTTAACATATTAAATGTTTCTACATTAAAAGATAAAGCATCTAGAAATTACTTACTTAAAATACAAGTACGTGAAAATCGTAATTGCTAAACAGACAATAGACACAATACATCCGATCAAGCTAATGATAGTCAAAACATCTTGAATCGGCGAATCCTTAGGTTCATAGTAATCCTGTGATTATAAATTGAATTTAAATGAAAAAGAATATTGTGTTTATATTCTTTAATTTCATCTTAACTTTACACTAAAAAAAAAAAAAAACAATGTATAGGTAATAATTGTAATTAACATACCGAAATACAGAAACTAATTATATCATTTCTAGATTAAAACACTGGAAGACTAAATTGATGAATGGCATCCAAGCAGAAATCGAAATAATGCAGTATCGGATAAAAGAAATTCAAAGTATTATTCATTATAGTTCTCTAACATGCAGGTAAATGGTAATTCTCTAATAAATTTTAGCCTTATACATTTAAATACATGTTTCATATTTGGAAGTTATTATAATAAAAAAGACAAACTAGGATACACTCACAACAAGTATAGCGAAGTTGGTAAGGTGGTCACACAAGCATATTATACGGTTGTCTTCTGTTTTGTTATATGTACAACCATCACTTGACCAATCACCTACGCCATCGTCAAGAGAAAAATCCCAGAAAACGCATTCTGTGTTGTTTATATTTGTCTATAAATTAACAAATACACGAAAGGGATTTTATATTAAAAATGTATACATGGAAAATAATATATAATAATTATTATGTATAACTATTTACTCACAAAACGTGGAAGGAAAGTCGCTTTTACAGGATATACCAGTCCATCAACATTCACTGCCTCTATCGAAGTTGAAATAATATGGCTGCCAACTTGCCGCTTAACTTCCTTCGTAGACTTGTTAGCCAATTTGTTTGAAATGAACAAAGAACTATTCTGATAAACAGTAAAATACACACGAATCTCATCCTCTCCCGTTTGAGCTTGGCTTATAGAGATAATCTCAGGTGGAAGAGCTATGGACGCTCCTACCATGTCAGTGGGGATGATCTGCTCGAATAAAGTCTTCACGTCATCCGGTTCAAAATTGTCGATAACAGAATCACCTTCTGAAAAGGCTACATATTTCAAACTGTTTTCCAGAGAATATGAGCTTACTGACAACGTCATAACGCTAATATGAGGTAGTACACTAGTGAAATTCATGCCTGCTGCTGCTACAGTTGCAAGTTGCCGCTCTAATGAGGTCACGAAGGAGGACGATGTTTCTCTCATTGACAGATCTGTCCCGAGTACACCTGATTCGATTACGTTATCGATAACTTCAACTACGTCCAGCGTTATCTGGTAATAATCAGAGTAATAATAGTCTTTATTTAAAACTGTAGGCCTCCAGCTCTTTGTAAATAAAATAAAATATATGCCTCCAGCCCTTTGTAAATAAAATATACATTAAAATTATATTGACGTGACAATAATAAAAAGATAAAGCATGTATTGGATTGGATTGGATTTATTCGGTGTAAACACCAAGGACAGCTCACGAATGTCTAGAAGAAAGCTTTTTTTCAGGTGTTTGAGTTACGTTTGAAATATACATTTTAAGTTTCATCCATTTTCTTAATATAATCCCTTTCCTCAGCATAATGGATAAATATAGCCTACATATTTTCCTAATAATAGAGTTTTTAGAAGACAACTAGATCAAATTTTGCAATGCTAGGGAATACTTTTTTCTTAGATCACTATAACATTTGCAGAACAAAAGAAAATGCACTTCATCTTCAATACTCCCATTACTACAGACACAAACTCTATCCTTAAATTCTACTCTTTTTACTACGTTTTACTTCTAATTTACATTTTCCTATACGGAAAGGCGTTAACAAAAAATTTAAATAAGGTTTAATATTTAATGATAAATATGATTGTATGCCGTACCAAAAAACCTTTGAATCTGGCGTAATTTGTTTACTTTAAATAATTATATCCATTATTGAACTAAAGGAGCACATATTACAAACAACACATTACCAATAATAATAATAATATTATTATTATTATTATTATTATTATTATTATTATTATTATTATTATTATTATTATTGTTATTATGTTCAACCCGATATTCTTATTACAAATTTAAAGCCTGATATGATTATTCTGAAGGACAATGGAATTAAAATAGTTTATTATTAGAGACCAATTTTGAAAAGGATACGAGAGGAAAACTGTTAAGTATAGCCAGTAAGTTGATGATCTTAAAGCTAAGAGGTTTAATGCGAATTATTCTGTATAGAAGTTGGAAATAGAGTCAACTGTGTTCACTAAGCAAACAACAACTTACATTTCCATCTAAATCTATATATATAATACATTTTCTAAATATTTTATTAGAATATAAAAAAACAATAATATTCGTTTTATTTTTTTTTTGTTTTTTTTTTGTTTGTTTATTATTTTATTATTGAATTTGGATCATAGAAAAGAATTGCTAATAATAATAATAATAATAGGCTTAATTTATAATGTAATTACGTGAATTAAAATATGTTTATTATTTTGTAATTTTAGTATTTATTATTTAATGCGTTTCTTTGGTATTATTGTACATTTATTTTATAGTTTATACATGACTAACATATGAAATTATATATTGAATGTTAATTTTGAAAAATCTGACTCAAAATTGCGTTGAAAGGAACTAAACTGGGTACTTATATCCTTTTGCCAAAGTTTGTCAACATGTCTTGAATCAGAAAACCCACGGCAAAAGGGCATAACTGACATTTTGAGCGCAAAAATCAATATTTATAGAAAAAATGTGTGCTACACTGGAAGAGACATTATTTGTCTATTTGAATACATTAACCATGAAATCAAATACTAAAACACATTTTAGGGCTAAATAAATTACACGTTTTGCTTAATATCTCGAAAACAGCAAATTGTCAGTTATGCCCTTTTGCCATGGGGGGGCAGATTGACATTTTAATCAGGTACACAATATGGAACGCCCGTCATAACACTATGTGGGACGACATTTCCTTGTTAAAGTTTACGAAAATTGGTTAATTGAATTTGAAATCAGTTTACTTAATCAAGTATTGTTTTGTGAATTGTTCATAAATTTTGTTTTACCCTGCATGATCTGAATTTTTCAGTTAATGACCTGGGTTTTTAGGTACATTCTGTTGTAAACTTTTATGAGATTTGTAATAAAAAATGATGAGAATAATTATTATTTTTAATATTATTATTATTATTATTATTATTATTATTATCTTTCTTGAAACATAGTAAGCCATTTTTAAAAATTGCATTCACATCCATTGATCAGATTTTGTAATATTTATGTCCGGACGTTAGCATTTTAAATGACCCCAAATATTACACTGGAATTTGAATCATCACCAAAATTTAATGTCTTTCAGAAAGTTTCATACAGATCAATAGATCAGTTCTTGAGATATCTGGTGTAGGGTGTTTTTCCTCAAAAGGTGGTCCACAAGAGACTGCTAACAAACAAACACACGCACCAACACACAAAGAAAATTCAATGAAAATAATATGAGCTAATAATAAATATATTGATAATAAATATAATAATAGAGTAAATAATAAAAAAATTCAAATAGATGAAAATAATTATAACAATAATATTCGTACTAACAGTGATATTATTGATGATAGACCTGATTTTATTGATAATGATTTAGGCCTATACTAAAAATCAGACGGTTGTCAAGTAAATACAGTTAGCCTTTGCACATGCATTTAGGAATAAACGCTCGCTTTTTTGTTTTTTATTTATTAAAATATACATAAGTTGATAGCTTTTTCAACAAAAAAAATGTAAGTAAGTTTCGAAAGTCACTAACTTTCAAGTAGTGAGGATAATTGTATGAAATTTAACCAAGTGTGATATATTAAAACCAGAAATTAATGTGGCTAAACCGGAGTTCCAGGCTCTATACCCTCGACAAATTCTGTAGAAACGACAAACTTAAACCTTCCCTACTCGACCATAGATCGTTTGATTGGCGGTTTGCGTTTTTGGCCGCAGCAGATCAAGAGACTTACCGATTCGTCTGGATTTTCTAGACCAACAATGTCTTCTAAAATACGTGACACGGTCACAGTGGAATTTTCATCTAGATTAGCTGTGTTGTTTGTGACGTTTGCAAGAGCATCAGCAACGTCTCCACCATTGTCTTCAGTAACCTCAAACTATAAATGCATAAAATTATTGACAACCGAATACCCTTGCAATGACATTTTCCTATTATAACTACGCTTCTAAGCTTTTTTTTAAAATAATGATAGTGCTTTTGTTAATTACTTACAAGATTCTAGGCCCTAATTTTTATTACCTCACTTATCCTTTCAATTTGTTCTGAGGTTGTTCTGATGTCGCAGTCAAAAATAATAATGGAACTCCACATAGCTCCCGATACGAAATCTCCTCCACAGTAACGTGTTGCTAAAGAAACTGCAACACATAGAAAAATACAGACATACCAAAATTACGTACACAATTTGTAACATAAGTCCTAAGTACCGTAAATGTTCGAATTGGTGCAGCCCACCCCCCTATTATAAATAGATTAGGCTACTCCCTAATGCTGGGAGCCGATTGGCTATCTAAAAATAGCTGGGTTGGGATTTTAAGACCCATCGCCCAAGATATGTAGTAGTTGAGCTCTGGATCTCATGAAGTTTAGAACTGGGAAATCCCGATGTTAGTGTCTAGTAAGGTAGGACCTGTAGTAGTTCTATGAAATAGTTTATAGTCGAACTCAGTCATTGGGACTTGAGAGCCCAGTAAGGGACAGGCCTACTTATAGTTTAATTCCGGTGTTAACGGGAACCGGTCGGCGGCTGCTGTGTGCTCCGCATACGACATTGTATTTGTTGTTGATAATGGTACCAGTTTTATTGACCCAATAAATGCTATGAGAAACTCAGTTAATTTTGTTTGAAGTTTATTCAATAGTCGATCCGTATTATCTGACGGCGTGTCCGACAGACTTACTTACGCAGGACTTAGATTAGACTGAGACGGCTTGGCCGAAACCGCCACAGAACTATGGAAACTTATGTTTGGAGGTCGCTTACAAACCTTGGTCCGTCGAGTATAGTGGGCAGACTTGAGTTGATTCTGCAGTTGTGCCTAGCTGAGCATCCGGGAAACTGTACCAAATACCGCCTTGGTTGACTTTTTCTCCAATACATGTCGCTGTGTACAGATAAAGAGAAAAATTAAGAACAAACGTGTAGTAGATCATTATTTAACTACTTTTCCTTAGACAGAAGCATCATTATAATGCTCACTATTTCTTAGACAGAAGCACCATTATGATTCCATCACGTTCATTAAAATTATTTAACAAATAAAGACTTACTTATACTGGTAACAATGACATAAGTAGGATCTGTTTCGTATTCCGGCAATGATAATAGAGCGTCACTTATCATCACACGTAAAGCTGAAGCATTGTGAGCTTGATCTGAGAAATACATCTCCAATTCTGCAATAACACTTCCCGAAAATATGCTAGTGACGAATAATTCGAATGAAGTAGATAATTCGCCTTCCAACTGAAATATGAAGATATGCGTATTTGTAATTCGCTAAGTAGGCCAATATCTTATTCCTAAACAAAATGTAATTATTGTTCTTCGAATCTTAGTTCAATAGAATTATTGCAAATTATGAAATAGTTTGGATACTGCAACATATCCTCCCATAGTCGAGCCAGAAGCATAGCTATATGTCAATAATGTGCTTCAAACTACTGGATCACTGAGGATTTGTTGGGAATTCAAATCCGATTATTAAAGCAACTATATAAACATTGACAGTAAGAGGTCCCGAATTCGAATTTCAGTTGGGGCAATTTTCTTCCCACTCACAATTCCATTTATATATAATTATACTATAGCATTTATTTATGAAAAATATCTTCAGAGATCTGATCTTGTCCTCCAATGCTAATAACATGAGGGCTTATCATATTCGAGATGCATACAAAAAAAAAATAGTGTTGTCCGACTACGCATGTGCAAGAATGCAAGCAATTTGTTGCTGTCTTTGCAGATGGGCTATTGCAGCTTTCTTGGAAATTCAAATTTGAATAAAGAAACTATTAGAGAAGAATTTGTTAGGGAGAGAATTTGTTAGAGGGGAGAAATTTTTAGGGGGAGAACTTGTTAGGTACGAGTTAGTTAGGGAACGACTTTGTTGGGTTGATTTGTACATGTTTTATTTCGATCCTATACATGTAATGCAATTGGAACTATTGGATTCAATATTTCACGTTTGTGTGTGTGTAGACATTTATGCGAAGTTTCTTTAGCGTTTCAATCTAGGCTCAGGCGACTCTAACAGATCGCCAAGTTGACAAGGGCGAAACTATTTTGTATTGGCAGAAAAAAAAAAATCAACTGCTTTAGGCATTTTAACAAAGGCCTAAAAATTCCAATTCAAATCCCTCCACTTACCTTACTTACTCACACACACACACACACACCTGTCTCTTATACACATCTAGATGTGTATAAGAGACAGCCTTAAGAGTAGGCTTACTCCTGAGACTTGTTGCGGCGTTTTGTAGCCTAGAAAAGACACATTGCTTAATAATAATAGTTAAGCAAATTTAGAACACAGACAAACGCACACACACAGGACGGAATCATAAAAAAAGAAGTCAAACAATTGGGAAACATGCCTATGGGGATGCCAGTCAAGGAATCGTCTACGACTATCTATTATAGGCCTAGGCCTATGTCTGTGATTTTTTTTCTTATTGTTAGCATAGGCCAACCTACCTGGCCTACTGTCAGCTCTAAAAAGTCCTAGCATAGGCCTCCTAGGAGCTAGGCAGCACTGTACTAGCCTATGGGGATGCCAGTCAAGTCGCCCCCTCGAAAACTAGCCCTTTACCAACTCGCCCCCTACAAACTCTTGTATTCCTGAATAATAATAGTAACAATAATAATAGTAATACTAACTATGATGAAGATAATAATAATAATAATCATAATAATAATAATAATAATAATAATAATAATAATAATAATAATAATAATCATAATAATTTTTTTTTTAATGATATATTTTTATTACAATGTATTGTTATGTAGTCGTATTCAATATTTTACAATAGAGTATTTCCGTATCATTCATTTAGGTATCATTTGGGTAATTCTGTATCATTGGGTAATCCCTATCATTTGACCGGCTTACACAATCTGATTTTACTAGGCCTACTGATAGATATGACAGTATACAATATTACAGTAAAAAAGGAAAAATTCAGGTCTGTGAAGTCGGTAACCATGAAATGTGTTTTTATTCAGGAAAGGAATCGAATATACATACAGTATGATTAATAACTATTTGGTAATGTTAGGGCCTGGCTCTGCGGCTAGGCCTAGGCTAGGCCTGGTCTCTACAGAGGTGTGGGGGGGGGGCTTTCCTAAGCCTAACTAGGCCTAGGCACCTAGCCTAGGTCAGGTACAGTATACAGTACTAATGTATTCCTGCTTTGAACGAATGTCTTCAGTTAGGTCAGTCAGGTTCTTTAAAGTTTTCAGTACCCGGTCGTCTGCTTCAGTGGTTGTAGACTGCAACATGTCGTCCAGACTTCTGGTGCAGACCCTCCTCTTCTTCCATGTCTAGGGCCCAATCCCGTAGTTTAAAGAAACTATCATCAGGGTCCTTCAGAATTTTTCTGAGTTCACGCCTTAATACACTATCTTTTAGGCCGTCACAGAACTGTTCTCTAATAGTCCGTTCCGGATCGGGAGCACCATCCATTCGTCGGAGCTTTTCGGAGAGTCCAAGTAAATCAAACGCAAAGTCAGAGAATGATTGTCACTTCTTTTGAACGTTGTTGTATATTTGCCTCATCAAGGTACTTAATGTCATCCGTTCCCCAAATGTTTCCTGTAAGCTAGGTCTCCAAAATTCCATCCGGGTCACCGGCTACTCCCGGTCTGTGTTTAATCTCTTTCTTTGCAGCGCCTTCCAGGTGTGCTAGGATGAAGTCTGCAGCACTCTGTCCAACTAGCCCTCTTACTCTTAGAGTTGCCCACATATCCTCCACAAACGCTTCAACGGAGCTACCCTCAGATCCCGAAAAATAGCGGAGTCTTCTTTCTGGAAGCACATACACAGTATTCCCGTTACCATTGGCATTCCCATTACCAGAGGCTGCCCTCCTTGTCGCCTCCAAATTCTGCACGGAGCTCGTCCACTGTCCGCTGACAGTACTTCTCGTAGAGATGACTTGCTTGCCATCACTGCCATCACTGTCCTCAATTGTATTACAAGCGAAGTTCGACCCGCAATCCCACTTCTGACACCAAATGTAAAGATGCAGAACGACAAACAACCAAGAAACTGCCTATAATCGCTTTAATACGGTCCGGTGGATGAACTGGCTAGCTGAGGCGTGCCACAAACACCCATTTACTATACGAATTTCAAAGTTGTCCAGTGAAATGGCCTAGGCCTTGTCGCCTACTATTTTATGAGCCGAGCAAACTCGATGCTGTAGGCCTAGCTAAGGCGCTATGCAATTTTGGTCAAGCAAAAACGTCATGTAATATAATAATTAATAATAGCATAATAATAAAAATCAATTTCTTTTGGAATTTTGTTATGATTTTTCAAACACATGTTGATTAACAGATATTTACTATCAAATGACATAACATTTTCTTATTAATATTTATATTTATTTATTTTTTCAATTGTCTATTATGTTTGCAATCGCCACACTGCAGCATAGGCTTTGCGTTCACTCATGCGTGCAAGGTGCCAAGATGGCTACCCAGTAGCGTCTCATGTCGCAACTCTCTCTATATTGGAACTCTAGTAAATCTCAACGACAGCTGTTATACAAAGTAAATGTTACCAGGAAAAAGTGAATTTCAAGTACATGTGGGCCCATAATGGAAACATTAAAAAAAAAAGATAAAGGAATGCGTTCAATAGCAATCATTAATGATGATGACATTAAACACATCCTATACGCGTCTATCTTTATACATTACTGCTATCGATTTAGGGATAAATATGATAAAACTCTTTGCAGTTTTACCCATCAACATACCCCTAGTTAATACAACAGATAATATACTTTACGTGTATAGATTATCATTAAACTGCAAAATAAAATTTAGATAAAAATTAGTCTATTAGGATCTTGAATATATATTGATAATTCATAAAATTACAGTACAATACTAAAATTGTGTAAATAAGCCTAGTAAGTACGAATAATCAATTTCTTTTCTCTAGTTCATCATGAATCTACAAGATTTAGGTGAGGACGATAAGTAAGTTCACAATATTAAAAGACGTAATCGACGAAAGGCTAACCCTCAAAGAAGCGGAACACCCGAGCACGCTTTTTAAAGCAACTTAATGCAGTCAAAACCAAGTTTGTTGAATGTGTGAACGTTTTATCATGGGAGGAAGCAGTAGAGCGGTTCCCAAAACATACCAATGAATCTTCCTTTAAACTTTTTACAGAGACAAGTAAGCATATAAGAAAGTATAATACATACTCCAAGTAACGAAATACTATATATGAAATATATGAAGTATTTCAATACTTAGAGTATGTATTATACTTTCTTACCTGAGATTATTCAATAGTCCTTTCGGTTTTTAAGTAAGCATATTTTAGTATTATTTCCCTAAGTACGTTTAAAACAGATTTTTAATGTCAATTCTTTATCAACAGTTTTCATGTTTAGTTACACAATAATATACACAATAAATTGTATGTAGCTTTTTATAAGCCTAAGCCTAGCGCTCCACATTAATAACTTAATCCACGGAACACTCTCACCTATCCCCATAAAGAGTCTAAATATAAGGTTTTATATGTAGGTGTATGCTTCGATGTACTTTTATTTTCGCAATGCTAAAATTTACCAAGTTTACTTCTTTCCTTTTTAACTATTTTTTTATCCGGACCATGATTGATCAGGGTTTTGTGTGCGTACAATAAACATGATTAATTATCATTGTTTTATTTAATTGTTTTCGTTTATAGAATTAAAAGTGACTAAAAAGCAGATGCCATCAGGACTTCTGTCCCATTGTATGGATGCACTTCAGTGGGAGCCACAACAACGTAACTTAAAAGGATTGTCACCATCATCGGCACAATCCTGTGTTTAATTCACAACACAGCACGTGCCATGTAAATGCAATGTTCTACGCATTTTTAATGCGCAGAAAATCGCTAGCAAACCACGACATGGGGCTGAATCGTGGCGTTCTAGTCCTGAAAAAAGTTAGTACTTATGTACATTATTTTATTTTTTCTGCACATTTCACAGAAATAAACTCCTTTGATGGTGTCGCTACAGCATCAGGCTATCCATAGGTGGAATGAAGAAGGATTCTGATACAACTAACGGTCTAGGTGTAATAAAACAAAACTAAATTTTAGATCCTTCATTTATTTAAATTACGGGGTAAAATTTGTAATGAAGCCGTGTTAGTCTAAACAATATACACAGATTATTACACATACAATACATACAATATTACACAGTCTCCGGGGAGACCGATCATCGTGTCCCACTTATCATCCCCTATAATCCACTTGTTAAGCCTTTACAACACATTATCAACGATCTACAACCTATACTAGATAGTGACCCTGTACTTCACAAAATCATACCTAACAAACATGTGCTTGCGTACAAACAACCACCCAACCTCAAACAATAGCTTACTTCAAACAAAACACCCCACACCCCCACCACTAAGGGCACCATTCCATGTAACCAACAGAAATGTCGCCTTTGCCCACATATAAACACTAGCAATACCATAACAGGGCCTAATCAAGTTACATACAATATCAGTGGATCATTTTCATGTTTTTCATCTAACGCCATCTATGCCATTACATGCACTGAATGTCCTGGTACTATTTACATAGGAGAAACTTGCCAAACTGTCAGACAACGCATGAATGGTCATAAATTTGACATTCGTCACAACAAAAAAGATAGGCCCAGTTCATTTTAATTTACCAGGACATAATATTACACACTTTACAGTAGCTGTGCTCTTGAGTAATTGCTTTAAAAACAGAAATGAGAGATAAATTGCTAAACAAACATTATTCATAAATTTGATAGTATTAATAGTGGCCTCAATATAGATGTAGGCTTTCTCAGCCACTATAAGATTTAGTTTGTTACCGACTCCATTGTTCATTTTAGCACCATGACCACACAGATAGTTTATCTCCCTGAGCTCTATTTATTAGTTGTATTGTAAGTAGCTTGATCACACTTGTTATCTCTGATCATTATATATTACATTGTATCCGACTGCTAATTGGTTAATTGTGATACCTTTGCTAATTATGCATGCATTAGCTCTTTTCTATTTTCTTTTCAATTTTTTACTTCACACACCTGATGAAGCTGGCATTGACTGCCAGCGAAAGCTTGTGTTGAATAAATTACATCAAAGTTAGTCTCAGAGTGCTGCCTTTTATAATCGGGGTTTAATTTCATTAGAATACAACTAGTGTATTTTGCGAATGTCTGCTTTATTAATGTAACATATTAATAATTGTTCTGTTGGTTCTACTGCATAATTTTGTATTCATTCCCAATTTTTTTATTTACACATGTTTGTTCCTTTCTAAAAAAATGTTCCAGAGAAATGCTGATGGCGGATATGTTTGCAGTTATAATTTTGCTTCCATCAAAATTCACATGTTACAGTGAAATGAATGCAAGCGTTCGCCGGTTCACTACGTAGCCTACATCACGCGCTGAACACGCACACTAAACATTGAATGATACGCGCTAGAAAGCAAGAATTAATCTGTTCTGTTAGATGCTGTTTTTGGCTCTTACAAATTCATATGGTGAACAAAAATTGCGTACATGTATTTATTTTTATAGTAACAATAATTGAATGCGCAACAGGTATTTATTTATATTATTTGCCCGGTTATTGTCAGTCAAAGAAGCTGGAAAGACAGCATAGTTGGTGGTATGATAAAAGCAGACACAGAAGCCATTCTTTTGCAGACGTTCTTGACTGAGTTTACCAGTGATGGACATTTAGTGGTGAATTGTATTGGATGGAATGGTAAGAAGTAGTTAGCAGGTGTATCACTTATCCATTAATTTACAACTACCGCTATACTGTATTAACTAAATACAGTAATCCTTTTCTGTGTCATATGAAAAAAATATTGGACCCTCTAGTTAACCCCTCCTCAATTATTGAAAGCTATCTATGCCCTTGGAACAGAGGTAATACATGCAGCAAACGCTGACAAGTTATTTAATGAAAATTTAACGTTGTATCTCAATACTCTACAGACCAAACTAAAGTTTAAACAATTTAATATTTAAAATAATAAAGATGATAATAATAGTACACAGACATTGCCTCAATGTGCCCGAACTGTGTCGTTTACCTCAAATATATATACTTTCGAGACCGGGTTCGGGGTTATTTATTCCTATGATATAAATGCAAATTATGTTAATGCTGTATATTGAAATACAGAGCTGCAGCAGAAGATTTAAATTTCCTTCAGAAACTGTATAAACGCGGTAATTTTCGGTGTTCAATAAAATGCTAACTAAAATTTTGAAAAACCATATTACTGTAATAGTTCACCAATGCTAATTTGTATTCGTATTTTCTATAACGGTGAAGTGCATTATGATGAAAAACAGAAATTGCATAGTAGTAGATGACTCAGCAGATGATGAAGAGTTAAAAGCACGGATATTGGTAATTATGATAGAGACAGAAAATGATATCCAAATGGCAATGTATGAAATAGAAGGTAAGTTTACGTTCATCATTTCATCAAAATTCAATACAGTAATTTTGAATAGTCATTTTTAATTCTAAAAAAAAACTGTTACGACACATGATTTTGTGAGAATTGATGTCGAATTAAGTTACTTATAACCACCATGGTTAAAGTAAAGAAATGTTGAACATATACCATTTTCATGTTATCGACGAAGCATACTTTTTTCAGTAGCGCCTTACTTTAAACTAACAGTGCATTTGTGTATATAGCGTCCAGTACATATTTCGCATTGTATGATGCATACAAACAAAATACATTTAGCTGTAGTTTTGGTTGACGTACTTTCTAAAGAAAAATAGTCATTTGATTAACAGCAGTAAATGTGTGACTTTAAAAATAGAGTTTCCACATTGGTTGACTTAATATAATTATGAACGACAATGTCCTCATAAATCTTTTCAAAAATTGGCTTCAGCTTTATTTTAAACACACATCAACTCTGCATTTGCTAAACAGTAATATTATATAATAATTGTTTAATGTTGTAGGTATCATTCAAAATGCACATTTACTATTTTTTAATCTATTCTATCATTTCAGATGAATATGAATTCGAAAAGAAGATTGATGCTTCTAACCTCAGAAGTATGCGCTACCCGCAACACTTTCAAGAATGCGTTGTTTAATATATACAAATAATTATTTTTTATGAGCGCAATGTGAGGAATGTTGAAAGATTGTTTAAATAAAACAGCCAATCTTTCAACTCATGAAAATACTCTTTCCATTGCGCGAATAAATAACATTCTTTATTTGTTTTAAAACACACCTAAAATAGATTCATGTCACTTAATACTTTATAAAACAAATCTACCTTTTTTCTGAATGGAGATTCATGTCATTTTATATTTTACTAAATAATTCACCGTTTTTTTTCTAAATAGAACAGTCCAGCCTCTCTTTAACCAATCGAAAGATTATATAAAGTTGTCGTCATGTCGTATCCTAGGCACCGTACAATGGGCGGAAAAAAAATGACGAATGGAAATAAATTTCCGTGATGAGTGTGACGAAACGGGGTAACTAACCAATGTCACGTGATACGAAATCCACTAATCAAAATGACATGGATCTATTTAGGAGTGATATCTATGGTTATAATATACAAATAATGAATGTTCATAAGTTGAATTGATAGAATATTCCCAAATGACAACGATGTGTTTTAGGTGTGTCATAAGTTAGCATATGTTTGTGTTTTTCATGATTATTCTCATATGCATTAAATATGGGTATAGGCTGTCTCTTATACACATCTCCACTATAAGATTTAGTTTGTTACCGACTCCATTGTTCATTTTAGCACCATGACCACACAGATAGTTTATCTCCCTGAGCTCTATTTATTAGTTGTATTGTAAGTAGCTTGATCACACTTGTTATCTCTGATCATTATATTGGATTATTGATGATTCAAGAGCTATTGCATAATCCTTAAATTTGCGCCTCCATGTGATTGTATCAGCAGCATAAGTCTCCCAACAGTCAGGTTGCATGCCACATAACTTAAGATGTCTTTTTGGACAGTCTTTGTACCGCAGGAGAGGGCGGTATCTTGTTCTTGTCCCATTACTTAACTCTCCATAGAATACGCTCTTGGAAATTCTATCTTCGTTCATGTGGACGACATGCCCAGACCATTTCAATTGTCTCTGTGTGATCAGAGCTTCAACGCAGGGCATACCTGCTCTCCTTATAACTTCGACATTTGAGATTTTGTCCAGCTACTTTATATGCATAATGTGCCTTAGATGGGACATCTGAATTTGTTTTCGATATAGTGTATACGTTTTAGATGAAAAAAGAAGGCAAGAGAGTACCACAGCTCGATAAACCTTGCTCTTAGTGCTTTCCAAACTTTATTCTGGAGTTTGCCATATGCTGCAGATGCTGAGCTGATGCGCTTTTCTATTTATTTTTCAAATAAGTTGTTAATTATGACTGTGCTGCCTAGGTACGTAAAATGGTTGACATTCTGATGTTGTACTCCTTGGAGCAAGATTCTTGGTGGGCTATATTGTTCACCACGTAGTGGTTGAATAATAATTTAAGTTTTTATGGTGTTGATAGTCAAACCCAAGCTTGTGGTGGCTGCTAGGTCGAATTTATCAATGATACATTGCAAAGCAGACTCCGAATGTGCAACGATAGCTGAGTCGTCGGCATAAAGTAGTTCACGAACACAGATCGTTGAAGTTTTTGTTTTCGCCTTTAGGCGTTAGAGATGAAAAATGTTGCCATCTGAGCGAGTATTGATGAACCCACAATGAGCTTCAGGCAGTATTACGTCAGTAATTGGGTTTAATCTTGTAATAATGACCTTTGCAAAAATCTTCCCTGCAATCGACAAGAGGGAGATCCCTCAGTAGTTACCACATTTTTTCCTGTCACCTTTCCGTTTAAATATCGGTATGATTACCGCATCCTTAAAATTTTTTGGGAAATTTCTCTTTTTTTTCAAAATTAAATCTAGAATATCAAACAGCGATCTGAACAACTTTTCACCACCATGTTGGAATACCTCAGCAGGGATACCATACCATCTATTCCTGGTGCTTTATGCTGTGCGATGGTTTTCAACTACAGTACGAACCTCTTCGATCTTAAGGAAAGAGTCCGCATCACAGAAAACCAGTATTTGAGTGATGTTACTGACAATTAATAGATCCGCATTCGATGGCTGATTCAACAGTTGTTCGAAGTGAGATTTCCATCTCTTGATAATTTGCCTGCCATCTGTCGGGACTGCGATGTCATCAGAGTCCATAATCGGAGTGATCTGGGATCAATATACTGTTTTCAGTGCCTGGTAAAAAGCTCTAGTGTCACCAGAATCAGCCAGTCTTTGAATCTCATCTGCTTTGTTATTCCACCAAGTGTCTTCCATCATTCTAATTTGCCTTTGAAGAACAGATTTGATGCCCACAAACAGTTTTCTTAGGATGGTAGAGTCAGGATTACTTAAATAGCATGAAGTGCTTTTTTCTTTTGACAGAGCAGATTTGATATTTCCATGTCGTTTTCATCAAACCAGTCTGCATTGCGTCGATTTGGTTTACCAAGTACAGCAATAGACTGATCGTATACATATGTTTTACAGTTACTCCAAATCTCCTCAGGTGAACAATTTTGCAGACTTGTATGCGGAAGAAAATTGTGTTTCCAGCTTGGTTCTGATGAGAGGATCCTTTAACTTCCCTACATCTGGTCTGGTTTAGTAGCTGACATACGTCATGGAAGATGATGGTGTAACTTAAAACGGTATAGGATCATATAGTGATCCGTTGAGCATTCTGCTCCTCTCATAGCTCTAGTGATACATACTTGATGAAGATTCTTTTGACTTATGAGCACATAGGCTAGCAGGTGCCAGTGACCGGAGCGAGTGTGTTTCCATGAGTAATAATGATGGTCTGGTGCATCGAAAAAAGTGTTAGTTAATGCTAGATGGTATTCATTACAGAGTTGTAGTAATATCTCGCCTGATCTGATACGGCCATAGGTAGCTCTGTTAGCTTCTCTCACCGGTGGCAGGAAGCATTTCACAGAGAGCAAAATAACACTATAACTCCTCAATTCCTTATCAAGTAGAGCTGTCTTTGGTCTAGCTGAATTTGGGTTGCTATCTAGTAGCGTTTGCATGTTCCAGCATGCTATATATATATATTCTTTGATTTATTTTTCCCACTGGTATGGAAACCCGCTGACCGTGGGCAGCCAGCCAAGTAGTAGAGAATAAGCGCTTTACCTCACATTTTCTAGAAGCCTCCACATATTGAGGCAAGCGGGGCCGCTTGGTCATCCAGGAAGGACCTTGGTACACTGTCATCCATCAGTGATCCACGACCATCACTCACTGGACCGCACAGATGTGAACACTTACTACCAGCTCCCAGCAACTCACGCCTGCTGACATCGTAATAGATTCATCGCCCTGCGATCTGAGTTTGGCATCAGATAAGCCTTCACTGGTGTTTTAGGTGCGAGATACATCGTGCTGGTGTATCCATAGCCTCTGGGATACTCATCTCGAACTCCAACGGCAAGCATTAAGCCAAACAGCTGGCTACTGCCCCGCAGTATCTCTACGACACTAAATATTTCTTAGCCACTTCTGAACTATTACAGGTATTATAAGACTGTCCAGTCGCACTGCTGCTTACAACTGGGTGTGGATAGGAATTAACTTGATAGCCGCTTCCTTTCACAGTGATTTCCTGCAGGAGTCCAACACACCATATCTTTATGACGACCACAGGTCAATTCTACGTCATACTGTGTCCTTAGTGGCTTGTCATCTCCTCTTGCTGCAATACCTTTAGATCCAGTGTATTTTGCAGTTTATACGCTTCTTTTGCCATTCAGTCTTCGTTCCCTTTCTGAATGGGGTGACGTTCCACTGCGAGAGCCAATACGTCACCTGTCGTTTGCCTTACATAGCTTCGCATGACTGTCGAGTCAAGATTCCGGGGTATGGACATGGTGGGTACTCCCATTGCTTGCAGCCATATGTAGGACTTGAGAAGTAGTAGGGAACCTACGGACATTATCCACGCC
>NW_022739814.1:37612-44604 GCF_011630105.1 Anneissia japonica
AGATGTGTACAATCAATATATAGATATCAATATATATATATATTTTTTTCAATTTGTTTTTATTAATCTACAAAATATTTAAGTACCTTGTTGGTGTGCTAAAATATTACTGCAGTTTTTCTATCAAATAACATGTAGACTAACATCACTATATTGGGCTATAAAAACTCACTCCCCCTGAATTGTTCAAGTTCAACCACCACACAAATTTGACCTAACCTTACATTTTCTTACAAATTCATGTATCATGCACAGGGACGTTGGCGACTGCAAGGCTCCGGCTTTTTTAATTTTTAATTTTATTTATTTATTTTTTTTTTGGGTGGGGAGGAGTTTGGTTAGAGGGGGATTTTTTGAGCGACGTGATTATATACGCACATAGTATCGAATGCATAGAAACATACATCTAAATCGGATTAATACAAATTCAAATTTTGAATCTTTTGGAATAACTTACTGCTGTTTGCAGGCTTCTCGAAAAAGACTTAAACATGGTGCTTTCTCTATTTGTATAGCCAATTTCGAAAGAAATGTTGTTGAATCTAACAAGTACTCTAAATGTAGATACACCTGTAACATAAAAATATATAAACAACAAATGTGTTTTTATAATTGCCTATTTTAAAGTTAACATAATATATTGTTTTTTGGATAACGTTAATGTTAGAAAGATTGGCTTTAGCGATTGAATTGAGGGTGGATTGCCTTTAGGAAGTGGAACATCATTTGCACATTTCCACTGGAATAGTACCTTACCAGACCTTATTGACTCATTAGTATGTCAGTGATTGGGTAACAGATTTCATTAGCACCCTCTTTCAGAACTTTTAGGGGTATTATATCTGTTCTAGAGGATTTCATGACAGAAATTTTAATAAGTCTTTTCAGAACATTCCATGTGTTGAATCGGGGTGGCGGTTCAGCACTGGGGAGATAAGCTGGTAAGTTTACCGGGGGAATTGGTTGCTGGGTTTGGGAGAAACTATCAAACGGTTAGTTTGTCTTATTAGCTATTGAGGTATGGTGAGTTGGATTAACATCAGGAATATTAATTGTAGGCTCGGCTCTTGCTATCCTGTCAAAGAGCGGATTTGTTGGTTCTACATGCCAGCATCTGATTGCTGGAGGTATCTTATTTTATTTACATTGTGTCTTGTTTTGGATTTTTGAATTTCATGATTAACCTGGTTCCTGAGTTTTTTTCCAGAGTACATGCCTGTAATGTAAGAATGGTTTTTGCCGTTCCTTTATTGTTTTATTTTTATCTGTCAGCCAAAATGTATCAGCATTATGCAATTTGACTATATTTTTAGGAAAAAATGTATCCATACCTAAACCTATGATCTGATATAATAGGTCAGCTTTGGATTGGTAAAACCTACCTGTGATTAATACTGTTGCAGTGTTAGACATTGCGTCTTTTGCATCCTGAGATCTAAAACCTACGCATGCGTAGTCACCCTGATCCTGCCCTTCCTCCAGTTGTAAACTATATGTTGGTCCATTGTCTGGTATATGCTTACCATTCTTATACCATTTGTAAAATTCAATGTTTTGAATCTCACATTTTAAAATTGAGATCGAACCAACATCGTTAACTTGCGATTCTGGGTGGATAATTACTTTCGGATCTGTAAAATCAATATAGGTAAGGTAATTGTAGTCTGTATCCAATATTGAACATAGGAGAATGAGCTGTTGGGAGCCAATTGTTCTAAGCTGCAACATTGTGTGGTAAGATAATTTGTGCTAACAGATTTTCTTAATAATCAAAAAATATAAAGAATATCCCTAATGAAAAAAAAATGTGGATGTGGTCTCTCAGAAGTGTTTTTAGTGGTTTCAAAGGCTTTTAATCGATATGATTTGGAGTCTATTAATAAGCAGAAAATACATACATTTGTTTTTTTCTCCCAGACAAATTGTGCTTTTTCTCCTTGCAGGTCTTACATTCCCTGCCTCATGCTGCCAGTGCATATGTGAAAAGGCCTATACTCTGTTGTGTTCTTTGTTACAGAAGCAGACTATAATTATTTTTTCTGGTTTTGACCCCAAAGATCACTTATGACATTTGACATTAGGCTGTTGCTACCTCAATATGGGAGGTGTCACCAGCTCTCTCAACAAGTTTGAATGAAATCGACCTAATTGTTTGCCACTAGTAGCGTTTTGAAATGGTGCCCAAAAAAACCCCATAAAAATGACTCCTTAATGGCCTTTAATTCCAAATCTCTGAACACAGTATAGACTCTGCCTCTTGTAAATTTGTTCATGCAAGTGCAAAACTGTACTATACCCTAGGAGCCAGACCAGGTTTTGTATGCACTTTGAGGTGCAGAGAATTTGACTTCAGAAATTGGTTCAGGGTGGTCCAAGAATTATTTTTGGCTTGGAAACATATTTTCAAAATGTGGCGAAAGGTCAAAAGGTCAGGGTCAAAGCTATAAAGTCCTTGTATCTCCGCAACCACAGGTGGTAGGGAGTTAAATTTGGTGCCAAATTGTTCAGAACATGCACATTTATTTTTGCTCTAATAGAACATTTTGCTAAAAAAATGACCGGAAATGCCATTTCTGACCTTTGACATGCTTCAAGGTCATAGCCATATTGTCGTTATATCTCCGCAACCACTGGCGGTGGAGGGTTAATTTTGGTGTGAATTTGTTCGGAACATTCATGTTTCTCTTTGGTCTAATAAATGAGTTTGCAAAAAAATGACCGGAAATGCCATTTCTGACCTTTGACATATTTTGTATATGATAGCCATTGAGTCATTATTATCTCTGCAACCACTGGCGGTAGACAGTTAATTTTGGGGCCAAAATGTTCAGAAAATACATATTTCTATTTGCTCTAATAAACATTTTACTAAAAAAAAAATGACCGGAAATGCCGTTTCTGACCTTTGACATGTTTCAAGGTCATGCCATATGGTCCTTATTTTTCCACAACCACTGGTGGTAGAGAGTTAATCGTGGTGTCAATTTGTTCGAAAAAGTCATGTTTCTATTTGGTCTACTAAATTAGTTTGCTAAAAATGACTGGAAATGCCATTTCTGACCTTTGACATATTTTATATATCATAACAATTGAGTCGTTATTATCTCCGCAACCACTGGTGGTAGAGAGTTATATTTGGTGCCAATTTGTTTGGAACCTTCATGTTTCTATTTACTCTAATAGACATTAAAAAAAAGTGCCGAAATGCTGTTTCTAACCTCTAACATGTTTAAATGTCATAGCCTTATTCCTTATATCTCCTCAACCACTGGTGGTAGAGTGTTTATTGTGGTGACAATTTAATCGAACATTCATGTGTCTATTTCTATCTATTATATATCTATATATCTAATGGAATACGGTAGTTTGCTAAAAATGGCCGGAAATTCTTTTTCTGACCTTTCACATGCCGACATATATTATTATTATTATTATTATTATTATTATTATTATTATTATTATTATTATTAAGGCATATTTATGCTTATCTCTGTACATACTTGTTGTTAAGACTTAATATTAATCTAAAATTATTCATTTACACATGTTTCTGTTTAATGTATTATCATTTTTTAAAAAACGTAATATGTTTATATATACAAACTACTGCATATATCTCTACAAAGAGATCCAGGCTTTTTTCCCATAGCATTGTTGTTTTTCAGTACTTTGCCTTTTAATACAATATATATATATATATATATATATATATATATATATATATATATATGCATATATATTTAAACATAACTGTATATACATGCATGCATGCATACAGCATGCCAAAATAGAAACATGAACAACAAACCGAACAAATTGACACTAAAATTAACTCTCTACCGCCAGTGGTTGCGGAAATATAAGGGCAATATGGCTATGACCTTGAAGCATGTCAAAGGTCAGAAACAGCAATTCTGTTCATTTTTTAGCACAATGTTCCATTAAAGCAAATAGAAATATGCATGTTCCAAGCAATTTGGCACGAAATTCAACTCTCTACTACCTGTGGTTGCGGAGATACAAGGACCTTATAGCTTTGACATTTGACCCTGACCTTTTGACCTTTTGCCACATTTTGAAAATATGTTACCAAGCCAAAAATGATTCTTGGACCACCCTGAACCAATTTCTGAAGTCAAATTCTCTGCACCTCGAAGTGCATTCAAAACCTGGTCTGGCTCCTATGGTACTATTAGTATAGGACCTAGCTAAGGTGTGTATGCACTTAATTTAGGAGACAATAGTATTGCCTACCATTTATTGTAGCACTTACGGTTAAAAAGGGAGCGTGCTCCCTATTTTACATTAAGCTAATTATCTCAAGTGTTATAGACTAATGAAAACTAGGAACAACAGTAGGATGTATGCCAAAATAAAATCTCTAACAGCCCGAAAATGAACACACCCATTTTTAAATTGCCATGGCCATTTTTTTTTAGTGGAAATGCTACTTTAAACATTTGACTAGAAAAATTCCACCTTAATCACAAGTCCCATTCATATGGAAATTAGCTTAAATATCCAAAATAGGGGCCACACCCCTTTTTTTTTTACTAGTTGTGCTACTTTAAATAGGAGACTCTCGACAATCTGAACATATTGCAAACAAAGGTTATTTATAAATGAACACATATGAGGGGGAAACATTTCAGAAATCAGACTGTGGTCATATTATGACTTATTCATGCAAATTAGCCTAAATATGCAAAATATATAGGACCACGCCGCTTTTTCATTAAAAGTGCTACTTTACAGTAGGTTAAATATAACGAATATAGCCTATTGAAAACAAGACTTTTTTTATTTTATATAAAAACACATTATGATGAGGAGATTAAATTTCAGAAATTCAACCTTAATCACAAGTCCCGTTCGCTAATTTTTTTTTTCCTGAAGAGCTAAGCATAGGGAAGTATATAAAGCGCTCTGATTGGCTAATGATAAGATGAAATCATCGCACAAGTTGGCACAAGAGTCAACCAACTCGCACTCGAATACGGATACGGTGCGAGTGAGAGTGATCTCAAGAAAGCAGTATAGGTTTGATTCACCGATTGCAGACTATTGTTTTCTCAGAGTAAGTTTTTATTACTGCATACGTAACCCACAAAGATCAAAGTGAAATTGTAAGGAGGGTGTTGCATCTCATGACTCTATCTAGGACCAGTCTAGGCAAGGCCTATCCTTGGCGTAGTTGGAAGATGGACCTACATTCCTATCCCATATCATCAATCATGATGCAAGAAAGATCAATGCAACACTTATACAATAGGTCTAGTTTGCATGACAAGTTCGCCTTCTTTTTTCTGAAGAAGTACCTAGCAGAGCAACCTGCTTAAGGCCCAAATAGTCTATTTTTTCCTATAATTCTACACCTCAATACTGTAACATAATAATTATTATTAAATAACTACCCTACTACTACCAAACTTTACTACTACTAGAGCTTAGACTCAGGCCTATTGTCCACAGCTCTCCAATACTTAAAAATAATATAATTTTAAAATTATAATGTTATACTTGACTAACAGCAAACTTGGCAATGTGAGATGCCCCCTTTCTTTATTATTCAGTTGCCTAAATTATTGGTTGTATTTTTTTTTTACCATTTTAATTTTTCTATTTTGTACTTTTATATGATGTTACAACATTTTAACTGTCTAGTCTTTTATTATAGGCCCCTATATATCTTTTTTTAATGAATATTATGTAACACAAGTAACATGCAATTTGGTCTTTGGCCACCTTATATTATTGTTTGAGATGTGATGTTTGAATAAATAAAGTAATATATTTAAATATCAACCAACCTACAAATAAGTAGCAACCCAGATGTTGTTATGTCATGACATAATAAATGGATGCACAGTACAGCACAATTAATTACTTGAATCTGGTGTTTTGTTTTTTTTTTAGGTCCATGAAATGATACCACAGAATAGGAAATTGGCCTTTTGGATGCTTCTGGATGGAATGGAGACTGGTAGACATTGCTAATATCAGAATGCATAGAACCATCTCATCATTACCTTCAACACACCCAATTCCAAATGAATGCCTAACCAAAATACATGAACAAATGTACAAAGTAAAAAGCCAGATGTTGCCTATAATGTCAAAATATGTTTAGAACATTTAGGAAAGACACAGTTGGGTAATGGAAGGTTGTGCGAAGAGAACATTGTACTGAAAATGTTCCACTGAGTACTCACATAACCTAGTGTATACAGAAAACCAAAACCTTGAAAAAAACTTATTCTTTTAAGTCAAAAAATGTATATTACACTCTTGCCAATAATAGTAATAGTTTAAACAGTATCACTTCGGGAAAATAGATATTGCATTATTTATTTAAAAAATAGATAAACTTTGTGATTGTACTAATGGTCATACATCTGCTTTTTTTACTCTTCTGTACTATTATATTTATTACTGTATTTGTTAGCTAATATTTACAAACACAATTAAGGGTTGCCTTAATTTATTATCTGGAATTATCTCTGTTAATTCACACTTTATTATATCATTTATAAGTTGGTTTTATTATCTATAATTCGAGAAAAAAGAGAACAATAAAGAAAAATAATTTTACAGATTTGACTATTTTATAATTTACTTGCTTCAATTTTTTCAGATGTGCACTTTCTGTCTCTTATACACATCTAGATGTGTATAAGAGACAGGGTGTGTATGCACTTAATTTAGGAGACAATAGTATTGCCTACCATTTATTGTAGCACTTACGGTTAAAAAGGGAGCGTGCTCCCTATTTTACATTAAGCTAATTATCTCAAGTGTTATAGACTAATGAAAACTAGGAACAACAGTAGGATGTATGCCAAAATAAAATCTCTAACAGCCCGAAAATGAACACACCCATTTTTAAATTGCCATGGCCATTTTTTTTTAGTGGAAATGCTACTTTAAACATTTGACTAGAAAAATTCCACCTTAATCACAAGTCCCATTCATATGGAAATTAGCTTAAATAT
>NW_022739814.1:44692-54817 GCF_011630105.1 Anneissia japonica
TAGATTTATACATGTAAAATACAGATACGAATACCAACAATATACGTTATATGTTTAATAAAATAGACACCATCAATAAATAATATTCATACTGCACAGATTCAGACGGTGCAATACACTTAACTTTTTTTAATAATTATTATAATATTACTGTTGCTGTCGTGAATACTAAATTTTGACAGTTTTACTATCACATACACTATTTGTATATGGATTGACTACCATTAACAGACATGTAGACAGGTAAGTAAAGGAAAGACTTTTCGAATAATAATACTGTGCCTTGTTTAGTGAACTTATTTTTGTAAAAGCCGTCAGAGGGAGGGAAGAATTATTTAGCAAAATATTTTGCCAAAAGCAAAATGAAGGACAAAATGAAAATAAAATTTTCATTGATATGAATTGAAACAAGTGTTGTAATGAGATTGATAAATGCTTTAAGTTTATCCAATTTGACGTGCATATTTCAGCGGAGTGGAAGCCATAATAAAAATATGTAAAACTTTTGTTTTTCTAAAATTTCTACTTTTCGTCAGGGAGGATGCGTTAACTATTCAAAATCGCTATTTAAACAGGGTACAGTATAACATATGTGATCCCAGGGCCTACTATTAGGCCCTCTATGCAAACGACCTCGTTTGTACTCATAGTAGCCCTACTACAGTGTTTTCTAGGCCAATTGGTAGCAGTGGATATTAGAGTTGTATGATCAGCGGTGAATATGGTAGCCAAGTGTTGTTCTCAATACTGTAATCTGTTACACGTATAAAAATCAGGCTTACTCGGCGCGTTGTATGTGCATGGTTTGTTTTGTTGGCGTGTATCGCAGCCACATTGCTCTAACGAGTGTGCGAGATACCTTGCGACTGTCAAACAAAAGTGCGATTATGTCATTTTATCATTAGCCAATCAGAGCGCTTTATATGTCTCCCTACGCTTGGCTCTTCACGAAAAAAAAAATTCGCGTACCGTTCATATGGAAATTAGCTTAATGTAAAATAGGGAACACGCTCCCTTTTTAACCGAAAGTGCTACTATAAATAGTAGGCCAGACAATCAGAAAATATTGCAAACAAGGGTTTTTCTTTTATAAATAAACCCATTATGATGAGGGGAAAACATTACAGAAATTACACTGTGGTCACATGTCTTATTCTTATTCAAATTAGCTTAAATATGCCCCCGTTTAAGATATTAAGTGCTACATTAAACAGTATGCTAGATATTATAAACATATGAAAACAAGAGGTTTTTTCTTTTAATATTAAATGAACAGATGGTAAGTGGATACAATTTTATAAGTCCCACAATGGCCACATCATGTCTTCTTCATATTAAAATAAAAATGTTAATGTTGTTTAGCCTACTGTTTAAGGTAGCACTCCAATGTTAAAAAGGGGCGTGCATTCTATTTTTTCACATATTCAAGTTATTTGTTACTGTTAAATAGGGCTTCAAATAAAACAGAACCCAGTCTGCCTTCTGCTGACTGGGTAATATATACACACCACCAAAGAACTCTCCAAAGCAGAGTTCAGCTGCTGTATATTGGATGTCGTCACATCCAACACTAATTTGATCGGAGATCAGTCGATTCCAATCGCTGATGATTTGTCGGCACTTTTGTGTCCCACTAGCACATGTAACATATGTAACATCCAACGGTTCTTTATTTAACGGATATGACGGATCTGTGGTAGTCAGCGTAAACTCGTATCGAGACGTAGAGTTAATTTTGATTGGTGTACCAAATGTGAAATTGATTGGAATATTGCCTTTTGTGTTTGGATCAATTATTATCCCGTTAAACACATTATTAAAGATAATGACGCCTGTAATCACGTTTGATATGACTAATTTGATTGACAACACGAAGGGATGAAGCTGATCTTCAGAGGACATTCTACCACCAATTTCAGTTGAAGAATATGATGCACTGTATAAGACATTGCCTTCATTAAATTCATCGATGTAAGTAAACCCGCCGGATATCTCTTCATTTGAAAGAATGTTAACCACTGTCTCATTAAAACATTCATATTTCGTATCTAAAAATTCCCTAGATGAATCTTGAAGACCGGTACAATGAAAGTCTGAAATATAATAACAAAGCAATTGGGCCAATTAATAGTAAATTCCATTATACAAGGCTACATTGTAAGGCATAATATGAATATTGCTACATCTTTAACTATTATTTTATTTAAAAAAAAAACAAATTACCCATTAAATCAAGACTAAATGGGACCCAATAATTTTGTTTAGTATTAGATGATTTCATCTGACAATTTTTAAATAATTAAACTTTTTTTAAAAAATTTGTGAAATGCTCATAAATGTGTGTGGGGGGACGGGGTGCTCTATGTGGGTGTGTGTGTATCTGTCTGTGTCTGGTGTATTTCCTTCCAGTTGCATAGGTATAAACTACATCCCCACTTCCCAAACTTTTTTCTTTGGGACCCAATTTGTGATTTTCCAGACAAGCCACGACCCATTTAATATTCAATGTCATAGTAAATTGCACATCGATTTTCATAAGACCTAAAAAATGTGAGGCTTTATGTCTTAAAAAATGAAGACATTAGTATTAGGCCTACAACGTTTTTTTGTTTACTAATGAACGTCTTTGTGAGAAAACAGTGGCAGATACAGGAATTCGTAATAAAAGGACGCCCAAAGATTAGAGATTTACCTCAGTCCCACCATGGTTGGGGCTAAGGTAAGAAATGTTATGGTTATGGGGTGGTGGGATGGAGAGAGCCTTAAATCCGTTACTAGAAAACTTATAATATTTGAAAGGAAAATGTAATCGACCTTTTTGCAGAAGATATTTTCAACATTTGAATTATATATTTGATGAATGTGGTTACCAGTGGCGTATCCAGGATTTAAAGAAGGGGTGTTAAATGAAATGAGGGTCTACGTCAGTGCCACCTTGGTTGCCGGTGATCTTCAGTATTTTGTACCTCTGGATGCCTGGAAATGGGACTTAAATTAACCTTTAATCCTTTTTATTATTAACAGAATTAATTAAATAGGGGCCAGAAAATGGCACTTAAATACTTACAATTCCTACTTTATCGACCTAAGCACCGCCATGGTTGGGATTTGAAAGATATAGCAGTTGAATACTACAAAACCTACGATATCCACCTGAACCTCGCCATGGTTTTTTTAAGCAGATGAGTAAATTGTAAGAATTTGAGATTTTATAGATGCATATGCCCGAAAACTGCACTTGGATTCTTAAAATTTATAAAAGTACCATGCATCTCAGCCCATATTTGGTGAGGCTGAGGTAAGACAATTGTAAGAATTCTAGATGTCGGAAATTGGTACTTTAATACAAAAAATCTACGAAAATTATTATATACACCTGAGTCCCATCATGGTTAAAGCTGATGTGAGAAAAGTTATGGAATTGGGGACTTATAGATACCAGAAAACGGCACTTTAATACTTAAAATTTATGTCGGTTATTTTCTAGCATTTAAAAGGGGGCACTTTTTTCAACCTCTCAATGGGGTGCTCAGTCACTCCGAGCACTCCTCCTGCATACGCCACTGACTACTTTATCATCTTATCAACCAAAATGCATAACAGGAGATTTTTGGTATTTTAGGCATATTATTTTCATTTGTATAAACCTTTGAAATTAATTTAGATAATGTTATTGTTATATTACCTGATAGTAATTTTCTGTTTAAAGTTTATTTCTATAAATTGTTTTAAACAGTTGAAAGCTTAGATTTACACAACAGTTATATTTCAGAATATTCATTGTATATAATAAGTATTGTTCTAACGAGCATTTACCTAAAAATACTGTTAAACTTCACATCAACTGTCAAAATGAGCAGATAAATGAATGTTGTTTGAAAACCTGCTTGCGACCCAACGCAAAAAATTGGCGACCCATTTTTTTGGGTCGCCACCCATGGTTTTGGAAGCGTGGAACTACACAACCAATTTACTTCAGATTGTAAATATTGCTGATAGTTCGGTCAGCAAGATGTAACAATAATTTAATATAAAACATAATGTTTGTTATTTTAAATGACCAATGGATATTTAAAACTTCTCTTAGTAAACCTCTTTGGAAACAGTCTATTTTATTTTCGAACAATTTATTTAGCGACCACAGTTCACTATTATAGAGAAACATGCTGGTTATATATGCATTAAACAACCTCATATGCGTGTTAAGATTTATTTTTTATTTATTTATTTTTTTATTTTTTTTGCTTTACATTTTTTTTCAATTGATTAAATACTACTATCTATGGTTAGCGGTTTCCTTCTATTTATGTCTTCTTTTGTATCAAGATTCGATCCGGGAAACATGTAACTTCAGCAGGAACCTACTAGTACCACGTCCTTGTTTGACTGGCTAGGAATTTCGTCGGCCTTACAATTTCTACCAAGAAGAATCATAGAGATGTAATAGTAAACTGGAGAAACTGTTGCTAACCTTCTGAAAAGGTAATTTACAAAGAGATCAGACGCGATATCACGGTTTATTGATGTTCGATCATTCCGACCGCCGAGCATTCGCTGAACTATTTTTTTTTTGTGGGCGTCAACAGGACCTGGCTATAGGGGAAAAGACTGTAGATCATTTTACAGCATGTGCAGTATCTCAGTTTAATCATTTCTTAATAACGAAAACATTGGTATCAAGTGCAATTTACTGTTCAAAAAGTTATTGCGGACAGTATTTAAATCCGATTATTCAGTCAATTTCTATGTACAATCAAAGTAAAGGTATGTTTTTTAGAGAATATCCTTCGTTAAAAACCTAGGCCCGTAGGAGGGGAGGGGGATGCAGAGGGTGCGGACGCACCCCCCCCCCTCAAATTTCAAAAGGTCCACTTTTTAAAACCTATGATTTCTCAACATCTTTCCTAATTATCATAAAATGCTATAGCATGCATTGCATTATATATTTGCCAGCTTATCTAACCGTTAATTTTTAATAATGTGGTATGAAACTTGTTAGAAAATGATCGTCTTCGGTGATTGCAGATTAATCTATATAATATGAAGAATGTTATCTATAGGCCTGCAGATGTACAGGACATAATAACGTTACTTGTTCAGGTCCCAAAAACTCCCAAATTCATGAATTATGTGTTTGAGAAATCTATTATGTAAGACCCTCAAAATGCTACTTTGTCGCTTTTCTCACAATCCCCCTCCGGGCCTCTGCCCCTGGACCACCAAATTTCAAAACGCCCACTTTTTAAAACATATTATTTCAGTAAAATCGTTCAAATTATCGCGAAATGCTAAAGTATGCATTACATTTTTTGCTCTTTTTATTTTGAAACTATCAACTTTTTAATTTGAAACTATCAGCCCCAGTGATTGCAGATTGATCCATGTCATCTGTAGGCCTACAGATTTAAAGAACATGAAAATTTCAATTTCATAGTGGAGGAATCAAGGGAAGAAAGCCCCCTAAAATTATAAAAAAAATGGAGAAAAAAGAAAAATCATAATTAAAGTTTGTCTGAGAGTGCCATTTCCGGCCATTTTGAGGTGCCATAATTAAAAATTGTTTTACCTCAGCCCCAATCATGGTGGGGCTGAGGTGGTATGCACCTGTATGTGCAAGTTCCTCCCTTCATCCCCACCCTCTATTTCTCCTGCTTTACTGTAGGTCCCTAGACAATTATACTCAAATATGAAAATTTAAATAGGATATTACAAATTATGAATTTTAGAAATCTATTTAAGGCCCTCAAAATACTAATTTGTCAGAGCTTTCAGAAGACCCACCCCAACCGGGGATCCCTAGGCAGTCGTAAGGTCCACTTCGGTTGCAAAACGCACCTCCCCATCGTAAATCCTGCCTACGGGCCTGATTAAACGATATTTATTGCGTTACCTGTTTGTTCTCACAAATGAGACCTATCTTGTTCGACAGAATAGATATTGTTTTACATTAATATGTCAATGTGAAATGTGTCTAATTGTGCCTATTTTTGTTATTTCCCTTCAAAATACCATCAATTTTTCCGATTCGCTGTCAAAGACGTCACTCAATTTAATAACGACGGTTGAAATTAAACATTGTATAAATATTATTTTGATTGTTCATTATAAAATTCTGTTTTAAAATATACAAATTAGTAAAAGGAATTAACAGCATCTAATATACTGAGTACAAAAAATAATGTCTCATAGTAGTTTTTCATTGTGAATCTTCGAGTTGAAAATAAAAGATATTTAATGTACATCAGCGAATAAAAAAAAAATTAGTATTACTATAGACATTAGTGTATGCTAGGGGGAATCGGTAAGATCGTACGAACCCCCAAAAAAGGCCACATTTTTTTCGAGGACATTTTTAAAGGCCCTTTTCACAATGACATCAATGAAAAAGCATTGATGAGGTACCAGCAATTAGTCCAAACACCTTGCCTATTGCGTGAAGTACTATCTCAATTCCAGCAATTCTGAGACTTTATTATGAAACTTTAAACTGCTCATAGGTATCAGTGCCTATAATGTTTTTCACCAAGGAATGAACGTCCTCAGTCTATGTCAGTTCTTCAGCAATTACTATTTTTTTAATAATTGTATTGACATTTTAATCACATCTTGCTGTTATGTCATTGTGAAGAGGTCCAAAACATTATCATCAGGACCCACCCAGAAAAAATCCTTGATACACACGATAGAGAATTTTGCTGATCAAAGACCCTCGTGCATACCTAAACAGGCGCGGACATGCATGGGCCTTGGCTTATTTTTTTTCTCGAAAATTCTCAATGTTTAGGGGCTATCTTTTAGAGCATTTGCTAACAAAAAACTCTTAATCTAAAATTTCCAGTCAATTTGGTATAGTTACTGGCATTCCAATCAACATTAATCAACATCAAATACATTATGTGCTTTTACGAGGAAGGCACTCGTTTTCCTATTACCGAGCGTCGCTCACACTGCATGTAATTTATACAGAATTGATACCCGATAACCACTACACATCGCGTGACCACATATGCTTATCAGCACGGTCAAAATGATCGTTAAAGGATTGAATTTGTGTTGTTTCTCCAGTTCACTATAATATCTCCATGGAAGAATACACAGACTTGACAGTAGAACTAACGTTTTTAGGGCCGGTGGTGTTGTTTTACTTACATTTATTTTCAACTTTTCGTCCCCATTATAAGATATGGGCATATACATGGATTTCTAATATTAATTAAAACGCCAAGACGAACAGCCCCGTCGTTGACGACCATCGTGCGTGAAATACACTCACGCCCTTAATGGTAAGACTCCTAAAATTATGTTAATCTTCCAGATTTGTGCAGTCGCCTGGGCGGTAAATCTTAACTTTCTGCCATTACCCAATTGTTTATTTTTTTTTATTGTCCATGTAGCTGTACAAACTATGATCATTAAAAAAGATGTTATTGATCATGATAATTATAATGATTAGGCTAAACAATAATTTAGTAAGCCTGATGATGATAATCTTGATGATGATGGTGATAATGATGATGGCAAAAACGATGATGATAATATCAATAAACATGACTGCGATGACAACACAAATGATAACGACAAGGATTATTGCCATTATCATCTTACCTTTTTGTGAAATCGTTACATCTTCGTTTACTAATTTATTCACTACATTTACACATGTTATTGACCATGATAATTATAATGATATTGAAAAAGATTAGGCTAAGCAATGATTATGATAGGCCTGATGATGATAATGTTGATGATGATGATGGTGATAATAATGATGACGGCAAAAAAGATGATGATTATATCAATAAACATGACTGCGACAACAAAAATGGTAACGACAAGGATTATTGACATTATCATCTTACCTTTTTGTGAAATCACTACATCTTTGCTTACTAATTGATTCACTACATTTACGGCGAGACAAGCAAATCTGGAATATCGAAAAGGATTAAATTTTCGTGACATTAAAACTGAAATCCAAGACTTGATAGACGTTGAAGAAGCACATCAAGGTGGGTAAGCATTTTGTGAATCTTTAATGTAATGGATGTTAACTGTATTCTAGGCCACAGTATTAATTGGCTTTAGGCTTTTTTTTTTTAAATTAGTGCCTTGTCCCAGTAACTTGATCATTACAATTTGCCTATAGAAGCTCTACAAACACGGAAGATGCTATGATTTAATGTAAATTTCTTTATAATTGAATGTTTCGAAAAGATGTTGATAGACTTTCGTGTTAAAAAAATAGAGTTGAGAATAGGGAAATAGTAATTGAGAATTCAAGGGTGGAATTGGTTTCTAGCTACAAGAGGTATCTGCGGATTGTTTTTGATAATAATGTCTGTCATGGGGGAAAATACTGATCATATCACGAAGAAACTCAATTCACGCATGCATTGCTTACGTAAACTGTACTCATTCAATATTAATAGTCAATTTCTGCATATGTTTTATTTATCAGTTATTGGTTCTGTCTGGGGTATTGCTGTTTGGCTTGGGATGGGAATGTAAATAAACTAGATAGGGATAGGATAGATAGGCTGATGAAGAGAACAGGGAGAATAGTTGGGTGTGAGTTACCCGTGGTGGGCTAAGACTACCACAAACGGTTGTACAAGAAGTTCTGTTCGATATGGGGTGACGTAAGTCACCTCATAATTTACATTGAACGTAGTGGTACGCCGCCACAGGGCTCTACAGAACGCCATCGGCTCATTTCTCCCCTGAGATTTAGGGACTTCAATTGTAAACATCAGAGGTAGGGTTTTCAGTGTACTACTATTATTATTTTTATTGTTATTGTTATTGTTATTGTCGTTGTCCTCGTCGTCGCAGTCGCCGTCGCCGTCGTCGTCGTCGTCTTTGCTGCTTTTATTATTATTGCTTTTATTATTAATCATAGTTTTATTATTAATATTGTTATCATCATCACTGTCAGTTAAATGTTCAAGCTTTTTTCCATTGTTGTATTCAGCCATGAAATTTCCCTGTGGTGGGATGGATAAAGTATCCTTGTATCATTATCTGCTCTAATTTTGTAATACTACCTTGTGATATTGTGCTGGTATGCATTTCATAATTTTAAACTTTGCTTACACGATTTCATTCTTAGCCATTTTTTTGTATTCTTTATACATTCTACAAATGTTAGCCATTTATGAGATAGACCATAACACCACTCTGCTTCTTCACCCAATGCTTTTGTGTGTTAGCAAATGTTAGCAAAGCAATTAAGCCTATTGTGTCAAACTAGTTTAACTTTGGTCCCTGTATTTGTTTATTGCCAATACCTTTTGGTTGCTGATTCATCTGTTAGTATGACGACTGTTTGCCTATCAGCTGGCTCGTTGATATAAATGAATTCCCCATTTTCAGATATTTCCACCCACTGAACTGTGGGAGTTGGTACTCCGTCCGCAACACAATACAAATAAACCATTTCTTCAATTTCAACATTTACGTTTTCACTGATAGAAGTAATTAATGGTGGAACTACAAGATTAAATAATATCGTTTTTCCAATAGTTACCAGTAATATAATAAATTATATAATGAACTTCTGACTTCCTAGTACGCATTACCTAATAATCGGTTTCAAATTGATATTTTACAGTTTAAGTGTCTTTAGTATCCGGTCGAAGCTATCAGATTGGAGGAATTTAGATAATCAGATTTTTTTGTAAATTGTTAAATTTTATAATTGGCTGCGACCACAAAATTAGTATCCGGTCGAAGCGATCAGATTGGAGGAATTTAGATAATCAGATTTTTTCGTAATAATGTTAAATTTTATAATTGGCTGCGACCACAACATTACAGTATTCCTAAAATAAAATTTTACCTCTTTAATTAAGTGTTTCTTTACCTTATTTAAACATCTACGTAAAATGAACTCACCTGGTTTCCTAGATAAGGCAATCTAACCCAAATCTTAATCAAGCTATCATCAGTAGATCTCCTTGATTCGTAGTTTAGTTTCTAGAACCCACAGATTGTGTACTCCTGATAAACTTCAAACAGAGCTTAGTAACATCATGGTAACATCAGTTTAGTTTATGTCTTGGAATGGGTACCCTTTAAAAGTTGTTAATAATGTACTTAAGAAATTAAATGAACTAAATGTATACA
>NW_022739814.1:55195-60063 GCF_011630105.1 Anneissia japonica
CTTTTGGTACTAGTACATATAAGCTTGCTAATATGGATAATTTTTTCATTCCTGATGATGACATAATTAATGTCGAAATATTGAATCCCAACACGATGGCGTGTATTTCAATACTTGGAGTATGTATTATACTTTCTTATCTGAGATTAATCAGTGGACCTTTCGGTGTGCTAACTTAACTTATGTAATAAAGCAGTAGAACAATAAGAAAACAAACAAAGCAATACACAAATACGATATAAGCAAGGTGAGAGGAACTATTGAAAATGGTATGTTTTTAGATGGGCGTTGAACTGCCTAAGCAAAATAATCACAAGATCTGAGAGAATTAAGCAGATTATTCCAAGTTTGGGTAGCACTTGAAGGCAATGAATTGTCACCAAAACGTTTATGGAAGACCGGTCGAACAAGTTGGATGGATTTGGAAGATCTTGTTAAGCGCACATGAGTACGTAGTGTTAGGTAATTTGAAATATACAAAGGCAGATGCCAGAAAGTAATTTGAAAACAAAGAGGAGAAGTTGGAATTTAATTTAATTCTTTTCTGTACAACCAATGAATATCACGAATAAGGGGAGATGTGTGAGTACCTGACTTACAAGGAAAAATGAGTCTAGCAGCAGAATTTTTAAATTTCTGCTTGGTGCATAAATCTATTCATAATAGGCCATTGTACAGTAAATTGCAGTAGTCCAGTCTTAATAAAAAAAAAAAACCAGTGCCCTCACAGCAGCATGGCAGGTATCCCTATCTATGAACTTCCAAATCAACATTGAACACATACTTGTCCACACACTGGAGCACACGAGGTCTGGTCTATGCTGTCCAAAATTAGCTTAGTTTTTTTAACAACTAATGCTTTTTTGCGGTATTTCAATAATATTAACAACACTGAGATAGATATTGTTAAGATTAGGAAAGAGATTTTATGTGATGGTTATGCTTTAGTGTAGTTTTGTTACTACTTTTAGGCCAAGGCCCACTAAAATAACATTGCATCTACAGACAGACTGCAATAGGTGTCCATCGAAATCATTCATGGCTGCAGGCTGACAATTAGAGCTTTAGAGCCTAGCTATTTTCATAATTAGCTAATTATTTTTGTGTTGTTTTTCAATCTTATTAATAACATTTATATATTTATTGTTTAGATTAGGCGGCCGATTACATTCGATGGTAATGCCGAAGTAGTGTAGCTTTATTATTTTGAGGTCTGGCCTAGGCCTACAAAAATTGAATTTCACTTGCTGAGAGAGGCTGCAATAAGTGGTCTTGAACAATAAACAATGTTACGACGGACTTTTTGTGCTTATAGGGCCTAGCTTTTTTTTTTTTCTTCTTTTTTTTTTGCTAATTAGATTAAGGACTTAGCCGTTAACAGTTAACAGTGACGATAGTTTACGGTACGGTAAACAGTACGGCAACATTCAACGTTGATCTTTCTCAACATGGGGATATTGAACTTAACCCAGGTCCTTTAATGAAAAAGCCTAAAGAGAAAGAAATTAAGGATCTTAGGGATAATTTTTCAGTCAAATCCGTATGTGATTTATGTACAAAGATTATATATAAAAATCGTCTTTGCGTTAGATGTGCTGAATGTTTTAGATTTTACCATGCTAGCTGTTTGAGAATTAATTCAAGTTATTTTAAGAGGTATATTAGGGACAGTGGTGATTCTACCTGTGTTGCTTGTGCACTACCAAACCTGGATGATTGTTATTTCACTGAAATAAATGATGCTCCTCAGGATGACGAATCTTTTAACCATCAAGTCGAGAATCAAAATGGATGCATAATTTCATATGAACGATTGAAACAAAAAGGAATTCCATTTTTTCATAGCAATACAAGATCATTGTTACCGAATGTTCCTGAGTTGAAGTGTGTTGCTATGCAGACAAAAGTAGCTCTTATCGCTATATCCGAGTCGTGGTTGTATTCCTCAATTTCGGACCAAGACGTAAATATCCCAGGTTTTAAGATCCTAAGAAAGGACAGAAATAGATCCGTTGGTGGCGTCTGTATTTATGTAAGAGAGTCCCATACATACATCGGACTGAGCCAGATCTGGAAGCAGTTTGGATTAAACTCTCCTTGCCAAGAACGAAACCTATCATCTTTAGATTGTGTTATAGGTCTCAGAAACAGTCTCATTGAGTTTTTATAAGCCTGTTAGATTAGGCTCTTGAACAAATAACACAAAACTCTGAATGTTATGTAATGGGAGATACTAACATGTGTGCAATAAAGAAAGACTCAAACTTTAATAAATATAACAACATGTTAAAGTCCCATGGTTTTATGTTACTCTCGACTACTCCAACCAGAATTGGTATTAACTGTAAGTCAACAATAGACCATATTTTCTGTAACAGCACTGATAAAATTTCTGACTACGGCTGTCTACCAACTGGATTTAGCGACCACTTTGCGGTTTACGGTATTCGTAGAATAAAAACCAAGAAATATAACAAGCTTAAAACTGTTCAACTTAGACAAACCAGATCGTATGACAAGGAAAGTTTTGATAATTGCTTGAAGAATCGAACTGGGGCAGTGTCTACCACTCCAAATCGGTTAATGATGCATGGGATCAGTTTTGTGTAATATTTAATGCAGCATTGGATAAAGTTGCACCAATTAAAGTCGTTAGGATTAAATAATCTTCAGATCCTTGGATGACTACTGATATCCTTGATTTGATCAAAGAGAGGGATAAATGTTTTTCGAAGCTAAAATCAAGTGACAACCGAGAAGTTCGCAAAAAAATTTGCGCATTACGGAATAAAGTTCAACGTCTTGTGAAGTCTGCAAAAGGAAGAATACATTAATGGACAAATAAGAAACAACAGAAATGACTGTAAAAAACTTTGGGAAATAGGATCGAATTTAGGTTGTAAAGATAATTCAAATGACTCAAATATTGTTCTTAAAATTGATGATACGTTATGTAGTGATAAAGATATTATTAGTAACTTATTTAATTCGTATGTGTGTAGTGTTTTTAGTAATGAGTGCGTATGTGTGTATGTTTTTTAAACATTTTTTTGTGAAGGTAGAAATTAAATACATTTCTTGTAGTGATTATTATTAACATGTTGGATATGTTATTATGTTAATGCTGCTACTGCTATAAGAAATGGGCCTATGCCCATACATATAGGCCTATATACCTCTCACAATTTGTTGTTTTCAAGATATTAAGTCAAATGTATAATCATATTTGTATACCAATAGAAAAAACATGGGTGGGGGAAATGTCCAACTGACCAATTGAAGGCCACGCAAATTCGGCTTGAAGATCCTATAATCTGAACAGTAGCCCTAGTCACGGTATAAACAATTAGGAGGATTAGTTTGCTCAGATCGTTAATGTTACTAAGCGCAATATCCTTTGTAGTTTACCGCTAACGAGAAGGGCTTTATCCAAAGTTTATCATTAACGGTTTTTTCTCATGAGAAAATATATATGCTTGTAATAAATTGTCCGCTTAAAGAGAGAAATATCAAATAAATTCCATAAAGTTAATTATACACACATAATACAGGTTTGTGGTTATACTATAAATAACAATTATCATAAATGTGTTGTTTTTTAATTGTAAAAGCACAAGCTATTTCTTTCTATTTTAGAATAAGAATATACTTTAAAATAAAATTTAAAAATAAGCTAGACACTGCAGTATTTCTTTCTTCTTTCGTTCTGCCGGGTAAAATCAATTACTTTAGGCGACGTTTGTAGACAACATCCACATGTACCAACATCAGCATGTCGCGACGCTCGAGTATTACTATTCAGTGTTTTTACTATATTTCTAGGTTTCCTATTTCTACGTTTAATCGGCCCATGTCTCAGCCGCAATATTTTGAGGCCAATAGTATTTACGAACCCAGTTAAACTTATTTACTAGCCTATTTCAGCGTGCTAATTATTACATTTAGGTGACGCTTGTTGTAGAATGGCATACACGGCACCAACGCTAGTTTTTACTATGTTTCTACGTCAGCTCGTCAGTGTTCTAATATAGACAATGGGTCGTGTCTCATATTATTTGTTATATTTTTATTATTCATTATTTTAACTTGACTCGCATAAATAATTTTGTTCGAAGAACATTCATATGCAGTTGTACTTCGCAGTACTTCACTTGCAATTTATAGTAATATTAATACTTATCCAGAGCTTAAACTGACGAGAGTCTTAAAGCTTAAAATTATGGTATAATTCAGCATTGTTAGTACAAATTCGACTAATTTGGTTACTGCTTTCATTAGTCGATGTGGCGCCCCCAGGTTTTTCAAAGTAGAACTCGCCCGCCCGCGATTTTTTTTCCGTACGAAACATTTGCATGAAACTTCACTCGGGCCATCTCGGATTAACTCGAGTGAGTACGATACGAGGAACAAGAGCAGACACTTCGCAATGTCGTGACGCTCGAGTTTTAATATTATTGCTCTTTCTATGTTTACCTACAGTAGGCCTATGAAATTTCACTGACTTATGTGATGTACGTCACTGTGTAACTAACTGTGACCAGCTTCTTGGATGTTATTAAATGTTAGTATATTATCTACAAAAACAGCTAGTACCTCTTGTTATAAAGTGTAGATAGGTACAGTTATACCAAAGGCTAGAGAGAAAGAGGATAAACTATAGGCCCAACTACAGACTGAGGTCTTACCTAGGCCCCTCCTTAAACTAGGCCTAGGGTCATAGGCTGACACAACAGTCACGCTTCACATACTGACATGGACTGAAATTTTAGGGGAAAAAATGGGACAAAATTGAAGCATGAAATGAAAAATAGAGCGCATAAGAGAAATATTATTAAATAAATAATATACCATTCCGGCGTTATTGAACT
>NW_022739814.1:64681-67457 GCF_011630105.1 Anneissia japonica
TCTCTTAAAAACACTTGATCGTCTCATTTATGACAGAACGTACCAATTTCTTGAAAAGACCATTTGTTAAGAAAAAATCGAATCCATCAAACAGAAACAAAACATAAAATAAGAAGGAAAGTGCACCGCTCAAAGTTTATAATCATTAATGAGCTTCACCAAATACGGTAAATGACTGCTCGCGTGGCGCAAGCTTTTCAACAGATCGTGTACTATATTTTTTGACAACATTACCTCTAACAGGCAATAATGAAAACCATTTAGAACTGGGGTTCAGAATAGAGAGGAAATGCAAAGGTCTCGACGCCTATGACGTAGTCTATCAAGGTGCAAAGTAACCAGAGCATCAGCATATGGGGTATTCCCCCTGCGCAAGACAATCCCACAAACACGTTTTTGAATGCACTCGATAGCATTAATGTGGTTTATAATGAACCCTCCATTCCATACCGGTACTGCATATTCCAACACTGGCCTAACTGAACCTGTATAGACCAACACCAGGTCGCCCAAGGAAACACCACACTGTTTAAGTGTACGTAGGGTACCTGCCGTTACCTCCCTTAACCATATAGTCGCAAGTTTGTCCCATTTAAAGTTAGATTGTATAAACACTCCAAGCAAATTTAACATAATCACATGTGGCAATAGCCTAATCATTAAGCGTAATACAAAGGGAAATGGGCGGATTTTTAGAAAAACAAACGTCCATAATAAAACATTTCGAAGGATTAAGTCACATGTTACTTTGTTCAGACCATGAAAGAAGACTTGCTGCACAGTTAGGAAGGCCAGAGTTTTTGTGAATCATCAACATATTTACAATGATGAATGGATTCGTTATTAGAAGCCTCATTTATCATTGCCAACAAGAAAATGGGCCCTAGTTTAGTGCTCTGAGGCACTAGCTTTGATAACTGCTTGGTCAGATAACACTCCTTGGTATTTAACTTGAAGAACGCGACCACATAATAACTCAGCAATTCAAGAAACATAAGCAGAAGGAACAGTCTTTTTCAAAACTCGAAGTATTGCAATCGAGTGATCAACGAGAAGCCCGTTAAAAGAATAGATAAAATTGCATGAGGTGTGTCCGCGTGGCAATGAAGTTTATTTAAAATATTAATAAGGCAATGATTGGTTGAAATTACTTTAAGGTTTCCAAACTGCATCTTGTCAAGTTTAACGTTCAATGGTGTCAACAGCGAAATCCGCAATCTTAGCGAAATGATCTGTAATAGCAATAGGTCTCATATTGCTCAATGTAAAGGGAACACTAATCGCTTTCGGAATTGGAACCAAATGAGCACGCCTTCACTAGTGCGGGACAACAGATTCTTAATATATGTAATTAACATCATGACAAAGTGGTCTTGAAAGTTAGTACGAGAATAATTTGATAAATCTAGTAGAAATCTTATCAGGTCCATACGAAGTGCGTAGTTTTACCTTCTTAATTTGCGTAAGGACCACTCATGGCTCAATTGAACGATGAGGGGTACACGGGAGAAAATCAGGCAACGCAGTTCTGTCCATTGCCTTAAGTGATGCACTAACCTTGGTAAAGTAAAAAGGAACACAATTAGCAATAGATAATTTCATTTCGATTTCAGTGTCGTTTTGATTGCGTTGTCCTGAAAGATTACGAATGTGTTTATGCCATTCAGCTGTCGATAACTTTTCAAGGTGCACACATTTTTGGTATAATAGTCCTTTCTTTCAGCCCGTGTAAAAAACATTTATCTTATTACGAAAATATCTCAACAAATTTGCTTATTTTCTGCAAACGCCTGTTGCCTCTTTTTAATTAGCAATATTGCATGGGAGACACACGGTTTATCTATGGGATGCCGTTTTTCAACACGTCTGGGAAAATAAGTTCAATAGAATCATGAAGTGTCTTATAGAATATTGCACATTTTTTCCTTGAGTACCAGAAGCATTATAAACATCACTCCAGTCGTGGTCAATATTCCACTGGCCATATTTACGTATTTTGCTATCAGGCATCGGACGAATACAAATTTATGCAGATTGTTACAAGCGTGATCATTACCATTCGGCTGAAGAAAGACGCAAATTATGGTCACTTAGACCTATTGGCGGTAAAATCTGCGGCTCTTTAAAGTACGCACTTACATTCGTGATGATGTTATCCAATTTAACGCCATTCCTAGTGGGTTTATCCACAATTTGAGTAAATGAATTTGATAGAATGCAGTTCAAATCCAGACGAATCATGTCACCAAAGATAACAAAACCTGTCAATGGTTGCTTAGTTAGGATCTGGTGAATAGTGGATGAATTGGAAAATGACTAAGTTGACCCGTTGAATTCGCTCTGTGTTGCACGACTGGCGTCCCATACAATTGGAACTGACGGCAGTTGTGGAATGGAGAGAAGTAAGGCAGAAGCAAGAAGGGAAAAATTTGGCCACGTTTGGTATATATTTAAATTATTTAATGTTTGTTGTTTTGACACTTAATTGGATTCGACAGTTGCTTTATACATGTTGGATGACCGTGTGAGTTATGCATAATCGTTTTGATTACTAAATTCGGTTGTTCATTATTACAATTACAAAGGTTTTGAGCCTAGGCCTAACAGTGAGTGATGAATCGCCTCATCTTACATACAGTACATGATCGATGCCAATGGCAACATTGGCATTCAGGAGTGTGTCTCCTGATGAGTAGTTAGTGTTAGCCTAAAGCTCTGTCTACACTATCAAATTTCCTTTGACAAAAAAATGTGACATACCCATATATAGTAATGC
>NW_022739814.1:67656-79210 GCF_011630105.1 Anneissia japonica
AGAAAGAAGTCCAAACAGATCCTGTATCAATTTGTTTAATCCAAATTAGTAAGACACGTACCAAAAACCACAATGACGGAATTAAACAACCTTAGTTCAGATGAACTGACTGCGAAGTATAGAGCTTTGAAAGGCCATCAAACCAGAGCTATTGACCGATTTAATAGAGTGATGGGAAGAAGTGACTACAGCATAATTAAAGATGCTTTCAAAGATATTCAAATGAATACCAAGAGGATGTCTATGGTATTAGATGCTAGGACAGTAGGGTAGTAGATCCAGTAAAGAGGATACAGTTGCACAGTCCCACGAAACACTGATGGATACAATTGATGATGTAGAAACAAGGTACCAAGACAAAAGTCAACAACATAATTCACAGGCGGAAGAGAATCATTCATCACATGATAGTGAATTGGCAAAACTTATATAGAAACCCTAACTGAGAAGCTAAATACAGGCTCAAGACACCCCATCAAATTACCAGGATTACCACCACTCAAATGGAATAGCACACACAGAAACTTCTGCTCGTGGAAGATTCAAATGGAAAAATATTTTGAATCTTGTCAGATTAAAAATAATAAGGAGAAGCTAATGATTTTGCTGAATGGAGACCCACTCTCAGTAAAGTTACGATATCAGATATCGGATGCCTTACGTGCGATGGAGAGAATGGTGCATGTAAGCGCTTAAAATAGAAGGTACCGGACTCAGCTATCATAAGGGATGTGCTTTTAGCACTCCAAGCTATTCAACCAATGAAAACCACAACTGCGGTTGAAATGAGAACTGTGCTTGACGGAGTTACAGAATTTTGTAGAAGGATGAAAGAATTGGGGAAAGAAGGAGATTTTAATACTTCTATGGTGTTTGAGATTGTAAGTTAAAAAATCGAATCTAACCTCTTCTTTGAGTTTATGCGTCAACGGTGTGATGATGAAGAAAAGGCAGTACCAATACTAGTAAATTTTCTTCTCCAGGAAACCGAAGCCAGAGAATTGCGTGAACACCCTCACACCCTCATGAAAACCAAGTCCTGTCATTTACTAGAACAGTCTAGTGGTAGCTCGTTCCAGATAGCTACAACATTCTCACATCCTCCAAGTTCATCATACAGACAATTGAACCAAGACCCTTGTCCATTGTGTTCTAACACAGAATCTCATCTTATTATAAGATGCCCAGTATTTACAAGCAACTCTCCTGAGGAAAGGAGGAGGATGATTAAAGAATCTAGGGGCGGAAGAGGGGGCCGAAAATTGGGCCGATTGAGACAACATTGTCGTAGGGGGTCCGGGGCATGCCCAGCAAAATTTTGTGTTCTAGACGCCCGAACATAACATTTGAGGCATTCTGGGCTATCATTTTTCCTTTTTCTCTCTTTTTTTCTTTGTTTTCCTTCTTTTTTCCTTTTTTTTACCTCCCAAAAGGGGGGCCCGGGGCCGGGCAACTCACCAGAGAAAATGAGGAGGATGATTAAAGAATCTAGAAGATGCTTCCTTTGTTTCAAGCCTGGTAATGTTGCAGCTGGATGTCGGAGACCAGATCGTAGAAGATGCCAAATATGCGGATTATACAATCATCAGTTAATCGCCCCCCCCCCCCCAGATGTTGGTATGGAAAATACATCCCCTAGTATCAAAGAGGAAAAAGAACAGGCAGGAGCAAGTAGCTCAACAGGTACACTCAACTCAATGTCCACAACTAAAAGTCGGTCTTCTCCTACTACATTTGTTAAGATCAAAGATAAATACGGGAACTGGCAGCGCGTGGTCACATTTTTCGATAGTGGGACGGACACTACACTAATAAGATCATCTACCGCTGATCGACTTGGCTTGTCAGGAGATCCATTTGTCTTTACTTTTGGAGTTGCTGGTGGAGGCACAGTCAAAGAACAGAGTTTAAGATAAACATTGATGTTAGATCCCATGGAGGATCTCAGATTTATCAGCTAATTGCATCAAGTGTTCAGAAACCAGCGCATGAAAGCCCAAGAATAGATGGTGATGTTTTCATTAAATACCCTCACCTTGCTATTGCACAACATTTCACACCATATGAAGGGGCCGAGATAGATTTATTAATCGGATTTTATGATTACCACTGGTTGACAATGCCACTGCAGGTAATATACTTAACAACTGATCCAACGAATCATCCTGCAGCTGCTAGAAACTTTTTGGGACTATGTTTGGAACATCACTCCCCAAACCAATACCAGACTTGACATCAAGGGTTACCTTCCTTCGACATACGGACGACATGCTTACCTCTGATGTTTTTGGGGTCAAACTAACTACTCTGTGTACCTGCACCGACAAAGAAGTTGCAGAAGCTCAATTTATTAAACATTGCAGGAAGAAATTGCAGTTTAATAGCGCCGGTAGAATGGTCATTGAGATGCCATGGAAGGAAGGATTCCCAGGACTCCTAAACTGTAATGGAGCACAGGCTGAGACTTGCATGATACGTCAAGAAGCATTTGTCTGATTGTCACTGCTGGCAAATTAAAGTATGGTTTACCTTCCGCGGCTCAGAAAGAGCATCTAGGCAGGAGTGAATTGGAAAAGCACTAAGTTGACCCGTTGAATTCGCTCTGTATTTGCACGACTGGAACTGACGGCAGTTGTTGAATGGAGAGATGCAAGGCAGGAAGGGAAACATTTGACGACGTTCGATTAATATTTAATTAATTTAATGTTTGTTGTTTTGACACTTAATTGGATTGGACAGTTGCTTTATACATGTTGGATGACCGTGTGAGTTATACATAATCGTTTTGATTACTTACTTCAGTTGTTCATAATTACAATTACAAAGGTGTTGGGCCTAGGCCTAACAGTCAGTGATGAATCGCCTCATCTTGCATACAGTACATGATCGTTGCCAATGGCAACATTGGCATTGAGGAGTGTAGTTAGTCGTAGCCTAAGCCTACGGCTGCAGAATGCAGAGCAATACCTTTTTTAAAGTTGTTAATACTGTAATATATAATAGTTTATATCAGTATGAGGTGACTTAGTTGCATTTAGTACTGCATAGTTTATTATTGTTACACAGTATTTTGATGTGTTGCAGGTTTTAACAATAGAATAAAGAGGTAAAAGAACAGATCCTGTATCAATTTGTGTAATCCGAATTAGTGGATGATAGGTGATCAACGAGAGATTCGGCTATTTGGCTCCTCGGAGGATAATAGATAACTCCGAATACCAATCTGGCAACTGACCTAGGTAAACGCGATGGACGGGCAGTAATCTAAATGCATTTTATACCGTCTGAAACAATTACATCTTTGAGAATGTTACTGTTGATGTTATTCTTAACATATTATAAGGCGACTCCGCCACCATGCCTAGAGTCACGCGGTTTAGGATAAACTGTATAGCCGTCAACACTAACCAAGACTCTGTGATGGCAGCAATGTCCATGTTGTGTTCTAATACCAGTTCCAATTTCTCGAATTTATTGTATTTTCCATTGGTGACCTCTGGTGGGTGTAGCTTCATTTCTCTTTTTTAAAAAAATCGTTAAACTGAACCTTATCAAAACCTCGGATCATTTTGAAAATATTATATTCTGCTCTTTTCCTTATATATATGTTAAAGTTGTTAGATTCAAGTGTCTTAGTCTCTTACAATACTGAAGATGACGAATTTGAGGAATGAGCCTTGTGGCCCTTTGCTGAACTTTTTCCAGAGCATCTTAATCTTTCTTGAACAAAGGACACCAAGTTATGTTGCAATACTTTAAGGATGGCCGAACGATACCTTTGTATAATTGAAGCAAACTAGTCTGGTCTAAGGATGTTAATGTTCTATTGATTTTACTCAGTTTTGAATTAGCTTTTTTAAACTATCTGTAATATGATCTGAAAATTTTAGCGACTTATCAAATAACACACACAATTCATTTTCTTTATTTACTGCCTTGAGTTCCATTTTATTGGTGGTGTTCCCATGGTATACTTAAAAAATTTGTTGCACTTTCCATAATAAATAAATTTACATTTCTCTTTGTTAAACGGCATTTGCTATTTCACTGACTATTTCTAAACGTCATCTAAATTCTTCTGTAGAAGATTAGCTTGTGAGCATTATTTACAGTTGAGAAAATGTTAGTGTTATCTGCAAAAAGTGCTACACCTTAATAAATCCGGCAAGTCGTTTATCAAAATAATAAAAAGGATCGGTCTTGCGGTCACTGTTGACAGGTTTACACGTTGAGTGAACTCATTTACACAAACTCTTAAAGAACAACCAGTGAGAAACCACCTTATCTATTTCACTAAATTTCCATAAGCTTTTAATTTTTCCAGTGGTTTATAATGGGGGACACTGTTGAATGCTTTTCGTTAATCTAGATTAACACAATTTATGCTGTTTCCCTCATCCAACGCTTTCGACCATATTTCCATAACTTTTAAAAGTTGAGTTAGACAAGATCACCCTTTACGAAGGCCATGCTGGTCATTACTTATCATATTATTATTTTCTAAATGCAACTTTATCTGATTTCGAATCAGATGATTTTTTTGCAATAGATGGTAAGCTAACTGGACGATAGCTTGCTGGATCTTTTTAAAAAAAATTGCTCCAGGGCTTTAGATATCTCCTTTTTACATTCCTTTAAAACTCTTGAGTGGATGACATCTGGCCCTGGCGACTTGTCGATGTTTAAATTGATAATTCTTTCTCCACTTCTTTTAGATTAAAATCAACGCTGTTTGAAGTCTGTGCAACAGCCTCATGGGTCAAAGCTGGTATAGACGACATGTCCTCTCTAGTAAAAACGCTAGCAAAATACTCATTCAAAACTTCAGCATTTTTTCGGTCTGTAGTTTACTATTTCTCTATTTGCAACTTGCAGGTCTGGTATACCACTCATAATTTTTGTTTGGCTCTTTACGTAATTCTTAAAACTTTTAGGAACTCATTTGCTATTTTGCGTTCAAAACCGTATTTTGCCTTTTTTACAGTTTCGGTTGTCAGGTTACGTACAGCTACAAATGTCTTCCAATGTAATTTGTCTCCATGTTTCTGGCATTGATTCTATGCTTAATGTTTCTGATTAATTACTGTAGTCATATCCTTGTTTAGCCAATGAGATTTCACCTTTGTGTGCTTTTTTTGAAGTGAATTAATTCATTTACACATTCGGATAAAACTTCTACCATTTTCTATGCTAATTTGTCTGATAAGTTATGTATATTCTCCAACAATTTCTTTTTTCTTAGCTTATTGTTGAATGCTTCATAATTTCCTTTATAATATCTTCAAGTATATATCTCTTTATCTTTATGTGATTCCGTGTCAATAATTAGGTCAAAAGTAATGGTGACATGGTAACTTTTACCTATCGGGGGTTTAATCTTAACATCTTGGATAAAATTTCCTTTATTTGTCAGAATGAGGTCTAACAAACTTGGAGATTGGCCAAAGTGGAAGCGGGTTGGAGATTGTACGTGTTTAAATAGAAAATAAATCATTTATGCAATCTAAATCATCTTCAAAACTAGTGTATTTTGATTTTAGCTTTTCCTCACTCCGTCAAATTATGTTAAACAATTAAATCAAATGGTTTTTTTCACATCTAATTGAATATTATGGAATGATAGATTGTATTCAACGCAGTTTAAATAATGAATTTAAGAACTGTAAATTACAAGCAAAACAAGTAAAACGTTTACAAATTAAAAAACAATATATAAAATAAAAAAGGGCACATGACATGAATATAATAATCTTGTGTAAATAAATAACTTTAAAGAATCCTATTAATTGAAATGGCAAGTTATGATACAAAAAAGTGTGTGAACAACATAATTGGACGTTCATTTAAAACATACCTTTAAAATGCACACAAGATACTAAATATGATGGTTAAAATACCATGTAATTGATGAATTGACATTTAGATGAGGAGTACAGAAGAACACTAGATAAATCTGAAATAAAATTGACAGGTTTTGGAGGACAAATAACAAAACCGACTGGTCAAATCAAGCTAAAATTGAGAACCAAAGTAAATAAGAAAAAAGTAGAGAAAGACATAACATTCCAAATAGTAAAACGTAAATGTACTACACTATTTAGTCTTGCAACATGCGAGCTATAAGGAATAATAAACTGGGTAGAAAACATCGAAAATACTAAAGTATACAGCACTGCCAGCAATGTAAACAAAATACTAAAAGCAAACAAAGATCTATTTGATTTGTTAGGCTGTATCAAGGGTAGAGACTTTGACATTATGGTAAATGAATCTGTAAAACCAGTTCAGTTACCACCCAAAGACAGATCCCTCATAGGTTAAAAGACAAAACAAATGAAGAGCTTGACCGCATGATTAAGCTTGGGGTTATTGAAAGGGTAACGAAACCTACTCCATGGGTGAGTCAAATTACTACTATAATGAAGAAAACCAATAAAATAAGAATCTGCCTCGATCCCAGGGAATTTAATAAAGCAATTCTCAGACAGCACTACCCCATTAAAACTATAGAGGAGGTAGAAGCGTAAATTCCAAATGCAAAGGTATTCTCAAAATTTGATGCCACATCAAGTTATTGGCAACTAAAACTAACTGAGCGAGCATCAAGCCTAACAACGTTTTATACACCCTGGGGCCGGTATAAGTTCCTTAGGGCACCTTTTGGCCTGAATCCCATAGCTGAAGAATAGCAACGTGCTATGATTGAAGAGTTTGAAGACATCCCAGGTTTAAGTATAATTGTAGACGACATATTATTTGTAACTGGAGAAAATCCCAGCGAACACACTCAAAGACTTTAATTTGTTCTTTGAATGGGTAAAACAAATGATCTGAAATTTCACCTACAAAAATCTGAATTTGAGAAAAGAAACCAGAATATGTTCTTAAGCCCAGCCCAGAGAGGGTAAGAGCATTGATAGACATGCCAAAACCAGTAAACAAGCAACAACTTCAAACTGTTTTTAGGTATGATGGTTTATTTAGCCAAATTCATCCCAGTATGTAAAAAATATCAGAACCGTTAAGACTGCTTCTAAAGAAAGGCAATGCCTTTAGTTGGGGAACTTCCCAAGAAAGAGCATACACTGAATTGATCAACACAGCAACCACGACCCCTGTTTTGAGGTATTATGACCCTAAATTACCAATTAAATTTATTTGCCACAGATGCGAGTAACCAAGGATATGGCACTGCAATTATGCAGGAGAACCAACCAATCGCGTATGGTTCTCGATGTTTAAACTAAGCTGAATCAAATTATGCACCAGTAGAGAAAGATATGAATACCATTATATTTGGGTGCAATACATTTCATGATTATGTATACGGTAGCACGGTTGTCGTAGAGACAGACCACAAGCCTATAATTGGCATATTCGATAAGCCATTACATAAATTAAGCCCAAGAATCTAAAGAATGAGAATGACACTTTTAAGATCTGACTTAAAACTACAATGGGTACCTGGTAAAGAAAAATTGATTAAGTAGTGCAACCCTAACAGATAAACCTGACGAGGAAGATGCTCATTTGGTCTTGAGTATAATCAAACAACTACCTCTGTCGAAAGATAAACTGGACGAGATAAGGGTCATGACTAGCAATGATAAGGCATTCATTCAAGTTAAAACACACATACAAGAGGGTTGGCCTGAAAATATTAAACAACTACACAGAAATTCACTGGCCAGACCATTTTTTTTTAAATTCAAAGAGGAACTTACTTGTTGTGATGATATAATTTTCAAAAACAACCAAACCGTAATCCCAGAGAAATTACAAAAGGCATTTTAAAATAAAAGTTACGAGCCAAATCAGTTATATTTTGGCCAGGAATGTGCACACAAATTGAGGACATGGTATCGCAATGTTCCACATGTATGGAGTATAGATCACAGAGGCCGAAAGAACCAATGCAGCTTCATGAAATCCCAAAGTCCCCATGGTCCAAAGTGGGTACTGATCTGTTCGAAATCCAAGATAAGAACTACCACATCATAACTGATTATTGAAATATCCGGAGGTCGTGCAGATTCCAGATAAAACTGGATCCACAATAGTTAAAGCTAATTTAGAAGTATTTGCTAGACAAGGCAGACCTAAAGTTATTATTAGTGACAATGGCCTGTATTTTGCTTGCCACAAATAGTTGTCATGTTTCGAGTGACGTTTATTGACTCACTCGTGACGTATGTGACCCAACTGGCCGTTGAGGTCTCACAGCATAATAGGACATATCACATGCTCCCTATCATTGAGATAGTTGTATAATGATTAGTTATATATTGACAATAATAATATTACTTGTATAATGATTAGTCATATAGTGATAATAATAATATTACATTTGTGAGCAAAGTGGGAGATATTCAATACAATGATATAAGTAATTGGCTATTGCATTTTGGCATTTTCTATTTTGTATTGTTAATAACTCTCGAACTGGTAAACAGGCCTAATACTAATAACAAGGAACTAATTTACTATACTATTTACTAATTTTGCTTCTGGGCTGGTCTAGGTTTTTACAGATTGTTCAATATTCCCATTTATCCCTTTTTTAAATCGGACATTATATAAATATATTATTATATATTATATTCGTAAGCATGAGATGAAGTCAACCCGACCAAGTGTCATAACTACCCGTAGCGGGAGAGTGTCAAAACCAACACAGAAGTTGAATATGTAAATGTTATAAACCAGTTCTTTGTTATTAGTATTAGGCCTATTTAGCAGTTCGAGTGTTATTAACAAAATAAAATAGAAAATGCCACAATGCAATAGCTATGTACTTATATCATTGTATTGAATATCTCCCACTTTGCTCACAAATGTAATATTATTATTATCACTATGTGAATAATCATTATACAAGTAATATTATTATTGTCACTATGTGACTAATTATTGAAAGTCAACTTTCGTTGGTCATCCACTATATACAATACATTACACTGATACAGAATGTAAAAATTCCCTAGATCAGATGTTATATAGTAAAAGCTTATCGACCAGAAAGTCCTTCTGGTCGATAATTAAAACACTTGTTGTCGATAGCCTCAATGAGGCAACAAAAGGGGGAATGTCTCCTACTCAAAAAAAGAGGAAAAGTTACACTTCAATATAAAGAAAATGAAATCCAAAGTTATTAGATAATTGAAAATCTTTATCCATATTAAACACGGATTATAAAAAAGCCGCAAAAACACTCTCTTTAAGAAATCAAAATGTAATTAAAACAATATTATACACCCTGACCAGACGGGTTTGTAAAAGGCAGGAATATTGAGAGAATATTAAATGAATTGAGAATATATTTATTATGACAAATGAAAACAATCTTCAAGGTGCAACTATATTATTAACTACTGTGAATCATTTGACAGTATTAATAGAGATTTAAGTTTGAACACTCTACATGTTTTTAACGTTGGTTCTTCTTTTATAAACTTGGTTAAAACTGTATTAACCATAACGGACTGTTGTCAGAATTTGTTGTCATGAATCGTGGTGTACGCCAAAGTTGTCCACTAAGTCCTCTCCTTTTTATTACCGGAGTAGAAATTCTAGCGGCAAAAATTAGACAGTTTAAAAAAAAGGCATACAACTCCCAATGTCAGGTTACCCAAACAAGAATATCACGCGGAAAATAATCAATCGATTACAAAAATGTTAGAAACTATACAGGAGTTTGCAGTGTTTTCAGGTTTTACTCTCAATAAAAGCAAAACAGAGGGCCTTTGGATAGTGAGAAACAAATAGAGAAGACATGCAATTGGTGAAATAAATTGAAAAAAGCGTGGGGATGCCATTAAATGTTTTGGTATTTCTTTTTTACAAACTCGAAATCCGTGCCTGATATTGAAGAAATTCGAATAAAAGAATTCATAAACTAAAAAATATTATAAAACCGTGGATAACGAGGGACTTACAAACGTTGTACCTATTAATGCTCATAAAGACCCCAAATGCTGTAATTAAAGAAATTGAAACATCAAAATTAAAGGTTGTGCTTTTAGTGAAAATGGTAACGAATTATTAGACGTAAAAGTCTTGGGTATTCAAAATGTTTATTGAAATTGTTTAGCAACTTCCAGTTTTAAATCCTCAATCTTAATCCCTTCGGAATGTTAATTTTGGCAGCGGCAGTTTGGCGCAGCGGTTGAGGTTTGGGCTTTCAATCACAAGGTCGGGGTTTCGAGTCTCCGCTGTGCAGATTCGCTTTTGTCCTTGGGAAAAGCACTTTAGCTACATTGCTTCAGTCTACCCAGCTGTATAATTGGGTACCAGCAAACTGCTGGGGACTAACCTGCGACGGACTAGTGTCCCGTCCAGGGGGAAACACAACTCTCATCCGCTTCACACTACAGAAACTGGGGATAAGCTCCAGCCCTATGGGCCCCTGTGGCTCGGAAAGGATTTAGTAGTTATTGCTAAACTTCTTAGATTATTAAAGTACAAGCAAAATATGTTGGCATATATTTCTCTTTACTCATTATCTTTCCTTTCCACTAAAAAATTCCAAAAACCTGCTTCTCTCTTGCTTTTAAAATGTTCAATATTTGTTTTAAAATGTTAATTTTATCCACCAACAGCTGAAAAATATTGAATAATTATTTTTTGTCATAGGGTAACCAATGGATTTTAGATTTGGAACATCTACACATACATGAGAACTTGAAACATTCGAATGTTTCATTGAATGAATATAATCTTACCTTAATGTAATAAACTGGTATTTCAACCGTACTTTTAGAAACAAATGATATAAAAAGAGTTCCATCTGATAAAATGTAAGTTCCGAAATATGGTTCGACGTCAAATATAATCTGTACAAATCAAAACAAAAACATATTCCGAATTAATATGAAATACATAAACACATAATATATTTCTGTGTGATAGAGTGCGCTATATTTATCGATTTTTTGCATCGATAAGCATATGTTGAAAATGTGGACGTAAACATTATAATTGTTCTGACACGAATTCCGAACGTCCAATGCATTAGTTCACACTTAAAGAATTACTACGGTACCTTTGTTCATTATTTACAAAAACATATGTTTTACCCAGTGCGGACCGTAAAGGCAAGCAATATATGCAGCTCATACCCTATCTAAAACCCAACAAAATATTGTACATTTTTTACAGTTTTATTTAGCATTTCTTAGGTCTTCTATATTATTTGATTTGTGCAGTTCATTGGAATAGCTAAGTTAGTTTTATTAGTTTTTCATTTGGTATCTAGGAAAAAAAACCTAGCCGAACTTTCTCGAGCCAAACGCATCGTACTCTCAGCTGTTTGACTCTTTTTGCATGGCTGGTTTTAAATATCAGCCAATCGCGTATTCAGTGGAAGTGGGAGCTTTATCATATAATGGTTAAATTTGCTATTACGTCAACCGCGCTGTAGCGTTAAAATAATAAATTTAACATTGAAATGTACGGAAGCACCTAAGTGCCATTCGACTTGACGACTTGTCAAGATAATTATGTTGTCAAGTCGACATAATATACATATCATGTCGACATGGCGAGATAGATTATC
>NW_022739814.1:79247-81757 GCF_011630105.1 Anneissia japonica
AAATGTTTTGTTGTCATGACGAGATAGGTTATCTTGACAAGTCGACATAATAAAAGTTGTATGTTGTCATGGTGAGATAAATTATCTTGACAAGTCGTCATAGTAAAAATGTTATGTTGTCATGGCGAGATAGATTATCTTGACAAGTCGACATAATACATAGTGTATGTTGTCATGGCGAGATAGATTATCTTGACAAGTCGACATAATATAAGTTGTATGTTGTCAATGCAAGATAGGTTATCTTGACAAGTTGACATAATGAAAATTGTATGTTGTCATGGCGAGATAGATTATATTGACAAGTCGACATAGTAAAAATTATATGTTGTAATGGCGAGATAGATTATCTTGACAAGTCGACATAGTAAAAATTGTATGTTGTCATGGCGAGATAGATTATCTTGGCAAGTCGACATAGTAAAAGTTGTATGTTGTCATGGCGAGATATCTTATCTTGTTATACTCCAAGTATTGAAATGCACGCCATTGTGTTGGGATTTCCAACACGATGATGTGCACTTCAATACTTGGAGTATGTATTATACTTTCTTATCTGCGATTAATCAGTGGACCTTTCGGTTTACTATAAAAATGGACGAGGACGAAACGGATGCAGTGGTTGCCGTCATATCAAACATCATGTTCATTCAATGGAAGTACAATATAATAAAACTTTTAATAAATAAATAAATAATATTGAAATAAATTAAAAAGCTCAACTTGTTTGGTACTGTTACAGTCACTGCATGTGCTATGTATTTTTCTTCATTAAACATATCGGTATCGTTATAACATGTACCAGATACAATAAATACACGCATCATCAGAACTAAATTCTAAAGCTATGTCTACACTATCAAATTTCATCAAATAAGTGTCACATAAGAATTGATGGAACATAGAAAACACGTTCATTTTTTGATACAATTTGATGTGACATGACGTCATCATACCCTTGTATGTGCACATCACATTTTTTTGTCACATAAAATTTGATAATGTAGTGTAGATTAAAATAGGAAAGCAAACATGCAATTCATAGCATCGTGTCGTAGCTGCTCTCATTTACAAACAACCTCTGGGCAATATGCATGGATATGCCTTCTCTTCTAAAAGGTCGACGACCATGGACCGTTGTAGGCGGGCGGAAGAATATGATGGTGGGTGTTATAAAAGCATACATATTAATATACCATATACTGGGAAATAGGCGTCATTGAAGGGTTTCCCTTAGAATTTACTGATCAGCAAATTTTATGGGAATTTGGGAAGCAAAATCGAATAACACAAAATACCTCGCTCTTATTACAGTAACTACTCTACAGTGGCGTTATAAATTATTTCTAATACTAGACATTTATTATTATTATTATTATTATTATTATTATTAGAGATTACTGAATAAAATATTAAATATCTCCATATCTACGTTGTTAATTGAACAGTCTTGTTAGTAAGGACATTATGATAATACGTGCAGAACGAGTGAACAACCACCAAGTGAAATAAAGTATTCGACGAACAACGCCTTCACAGCCACGCTTGTGCCGTAACTAGATATATCCAGACTAGTTTATTTATAGCATCTGACCCGTCTGACCTACTTTTTACGTTGCCTCGGCGGCGTACAAACACCAATGTGTGTCTGTCTTCAATTACCATGGAAGCCTATTTGTGGGAACTTTTCTTGTCGAATTAGGTAGTTTCTAGGCAACTAGGTGGATAATAATCGCAGTACAGTACAAAACAGTCGAATCAAAAAGTAAAAGCGAGTGTATTTTCGGGCTATTTTAATATTCAAGAGCCAAAAATTGGCAAAAAAATAAATAAATAAATAAAAAATAAAAACATGGTCCGAACATACAGAAAATGGTTCAAAGATATTTTTCAGAAACGTTTTCGTCATATATGATCTCTTCTTTAGCATTTGAATTTTACCAACAATTGTTAATCTATTTTCGAACACTCGTTGGTTCGAAAGGTTGCCTATTTCAAGAAATGTTTTCATCGACGTAAAATACGTAGTATGACCCCTGTTCAACATAATGGAATGTTCTGAATAAATATAATCCATAGTCGAACACCCGTCGGCCACGCGACCAGATTACTAAGTTTCTTAATCCTTTATCACGCGTGGTCCACGGGTATGCGCGTCGACTTATTTTGAGAGGCTCCCTTAAACTAATTGTAATTTTAATTAATTCAATTCAAATTCAATTTCAGGAAAAATATAACAAAAACATGATGCTGCCTCCCAAGGATTGCAAAGAAAGTTTAAAAACTATCAAGTGGCTCTCCTAACAGCGTCATTAAAAATTAAATAGCATGCAATAATTTATATAACATTTTTAAATAAAAATATAATAATAATACAAATAAAAATAAATAAATAAATAAATAAAAGTAAATAAAAATAAATAAAATAAAAGAATATGTATACATACACATGTATATACATGCATACACACAAACACACATATACATACATACATATACATATACGCGTA
>NW_022739814.1:81807-85569 GCF_011630105.1 Anneissia japonica
ACATACATACACACACATACATTACATATATACACATATATACATATATATATATATATATATATACATACACATGCATATATATATATATATATATATATACATACTCACATATATATATATATACATATATATATATGTATATATAAATCCAAGATGACATTAAAAACAGTAAGAACTACACAAATATGAACTTACATAATGAGCAAATCAGAAAATGTGGACATAATTGTCGAGATATTCTTGGCTAAGTGATTTAAAATGAATTATTGAAAATAATAATGAGTATCTGACATTGTCCTGGAGAGAATTAAAGAGCCTATTAAATGAATAAAAGGGGGGTATTTAAAAGCATTGATGCGAGCAAATTTTTCTATAAATGTTATGAAGTAGAATGCCTAGAGTTAACTTGGACATCAGGTAACTTAATATTATTAAATCCAAATAAAAATTAACGATATAAAGCTCAAATGAATATAAAGGAAACGAGCATTCAATGGTGAGATAAGGAGATGCTTGAGTCTATCAGAGTAAGGAGGACGAGAGTACCAAGGACCACCGCAATACGCTCTAGAAAATATGTGCTGAACCCTTTCAATATATTTTATATGACCTACCTGAAATGGCAACCAAGCTTGTATGCCATATTCAAGTAAAGGGCGGCACATTGCTAAGTACAGACTACGGTATGCCTCGTTACCCTGTGTCCTCCCAACTAATCTGGTGATAAACCCAAGCATCTTTGCAGCACGAGAAGTAGCATAATCAACTTGTTTACCCCAACTTAAATTACAAGTCAAAAAAAATACCAAGATGTTTTTGGAAAGGAACTGAATCAAGAGCGGAATCATTGATGTAGTAATTTGTAGCAAAATTTGTGTTTGATCTAGTGATGTGCATGACTTTACATTTGTTAGAGTTTAATTGCATATAGTTATTAGTGCACCATGTTGAGATATTATTTAAATCAGATTGAAGGATGTGGGAGTCTTCTGCATTGCGGATGGGACGAAAAAGAACAGTAGCATCAGCATACTGGGGCAGGGATGAAAGTACGCATGAAGGCAGATCGGAAACAAAAAGATTAAAGAGAATAGGCCCGAGGACAGATCATTGAGGGACTCCAGATAATACAGGCATCCACTCAGAGTGTGTTCCCATAAACTGGGAGTAGGGGTTGTCTCCCGGTGTTCTGCCCAATCACCACCAGAAGGACCCCACTGGAAATAAGTTTTCTTCTAGATTTTCGTGGGCTATCCTTGGTGTTTACACCGAATAAATCCAATCCAATCCAATACATTTATGCAATTCTTGTTTGACAGTTAAAAAGTGATTTTCTCATAATATACAGTATTCACCAAATGACGGTAAGCCAGTAGTGACAAAGCACTAGCACTTAGGTTTCTTTAGAAGCATCCTAAGACAGTTGTTATAACATACTTTCATACATTGCATAGTTTTTTGATTGACTGACCACAAGTTTGAATAATACACATTTATAATAATAAATAATAATAATAATTTATAAAGCGCCAATATCACTAAACCGAAGTAAAATTCAAAGGCGCTGTGCAAGTTCAAAAACTATTAAATAACACACTCTTGGTTTTCCAGAATAGAGATTGAACCACTGACACATAGAGATCTATCACACATTACAACAGCATTGTCTTTTAAAAATCATCAGATAGACCAGGCTATAATTGAGATAGGTGCCACTTGGAGAGGTAGAAATTCTCATATGGTTTTTCTAGACCAGTTTTTTATGGGGAATCAGAATATGTGAGGTAAAAGGGGCGTAACCTGAGAACTTTCGCATGAGGGCGCTAAAATCCAATAAACTACAGATATATAGGTAAAATAAACACAAAAGAGGTAGGTTTAACCAACTTTTGAATATGTAATGATAGGAGTAAATTATAATTTGCTAAAGTTATTAATGTGAAGATGTCGAGAGGCAATTGAGGGCGCTTTTTAAAATTGCGGCCAAAATTAAAGAACAGCTTAACAGCAGCTTCAATACCCTAAATAAATTTACAAAACATGAATGTAATATCTGCTGTTGACTTTTTAAACACAAAATAACATATTTTAGGCTGGTAAGCTAACTCACTTTTGGAAATGTAAGCAAAAATGCCCCCTTATATTAGTCCTTTTCTGTTTAGAGTAATGGAAAATATCACCAGAATCCTAAAAAAAATCCAGCTTTCTTACAAATATCCGGTTGTTTTTCATTATTTTTGTGTACTACACAATGTATTCGAGAGGACCACACAGATAACTACCATAATTTACATGTATAAAGGCATTAATTCATTTATTACATAATTGTCCTTTAATGTGTAGCCCTATGTTGAGCAATAATCTTCATGTATTGCTAATCACACTGCAATCTGAAAGTCTTCGTCTTTATTATAAACAGTTCTTGAACGTCCATGGGCATCACTGTCTCAATAATTTTTTGCTTCATTTGATCATTCCATCTGTTGTGAATACTATTTTTATTGACCAAATCATTTATTTCTGCTTAATTTCCATTTTAGCGATTAAATTTGCTCAAGGGTCTGCTTGCAAAAATGGTGGTAGCAATGATATGTCTGTGATCTTGTTGCCTCTATTGAACATTTCAAATATTTGCTTTATTTACACTTTTCCCCTTAACTTCATACCACAGTCTTCAAGTTCCTTAGACATCTTTTGTGACAGAACATCTAAAACTTTAAAGTTGCAGAAAGTGTCAACAAAACTTTGCCTTTGACTACAGAAGCACGAGATCTAATAAGGGATACTTTCTTCGCTGGTGAAAGCTAATGTCACTTAATTTGAACAACTTTCGGTATTTGCCAGTGTTTGTGTCTAGAATGACTCTCTCTCCGCTGTCATAAAATAAGATATAAAATAGTAACGACTGCAATATTGATGTCTCCAGAATGGAACGGTTGATATTTATGTATTGGTTGTAATTCCTTAAAGCATGCATTGCATGCAGGACGACTTTCGACTCTGCTTTTCTTGGCTGCTACGAAGATTTGGAACTAATACAAAATCTCTTTCAGTGACAAGGATGCATTCTTGCCGATAGCAATATTCAAGAAGGCATCCACTCAGTTTGTCGAAATCCCAGTTTGCAGAAACTCAGTTTGCCGAAACCCAGAATGCCAAATCCAGTTCACTGAAATCATGAAATCCTATTTTCCCAACACTCTGTTTTCCGAAACCCAGTCCAAATTTCTGTTTTGTGTTACAAAAGTACAGCATACTGTGCATTTGAAAGGAAGGAGCTCTTGTGTACAAATTAAAAAGAAAAATATTCGAAGACAACAAAGCTGTTAAAAAACACACTTGAAAGCATGGCTATCAGTTAAAATTAGAAATAAAATGAAATGAAATTAAGGATAAGCATCGTATCCTTCTAAAATACTCCCTCTGCAAACCTTATCAAGATTGTTGTGCCAGGTCCCTGACCACCGAGGCTCTAGTCGGCCCCTTGAGTCAGACCCCCTGTCAACAAATTTCTGGAGCCACAATTGATATGTGTGTATTGTAGATTATTATTAGTTTGTTTATTTCCTTTTTAATTCATATTTTTTTAATATGAATTTATGTATTTCTCTATATGAATTATGTATTTTATTAGGTATGCTAATAAAACGTTTTAACTGCGAGGCCTATTAAATTGAATTTTATTTGCTGATAGCTAATTGATTTACAGATTAAAAGAAAAAGAATCATTTAACTAATAAGCCGATATTTCTTATACGA
>NW_022739814.1:85600-88368 GCF_011630105.1 Anneissia japonica
CATAGCAATAATCCGTTCTTTTTCTCGAGAAATCGGTATTACAGACAATTACACCCCGGCTTTCTTTCGTAAAGGAAAACGTAGCTTCTGTAATCATAAACTGTGTTTGTTGAAACTTTTAGCGACTTCGGAATTTTAGATGTTCTGTCACAAAAGTTGTCTGAAGAACAAGAGTATGTCTCACTGCTGCTTGGAGTTAAGGAGAAAAGTGTAAATCAAGCAAGTAACATGTTCAATAGAAAGGTTTGCAGAGACAAGATCACTGACATCATGGTTGCCACAATGTTAGCAGAAATTCCCGTGGAAATCCAAGAATTAAACATTCATACGATAAATACGAAGACTTTCAGATTGCAGTGATAAAAGCAATACCTGAAGATTATTGCGCAACACAGGGCTACACATTAAACACTACAGGACAAATATGTAGTAAATGAATTTATGCCTTCTTCATACATGAAAATTATGGTAGTTGCCTGAAATAACTTGTATAGCACACAGAAATATACACAGAAAGTATAGCACACCGGATATTTGTAAGGAAGCTGGAATTTTTTTTAAGATTCTGGTGATATTTTCCATTCTTCAAAACAGAAAAGGGCTAATATAAGGGGGCATTTTTACTTACATTTTCAAAAGTGAGTTAGTTTACACCCCTAAAATATGTTATTTTGGGTTTAAAAAGTCAACAGCAGTTATTACATTCAGGTTTTTTAAATTAAACAAATTAATCTAGGTTATTGAAGCTGCTGTTAAGTTGTTATGTAATGTTGACGGCCATTTTAAAAAGCGCCCTCAATTGCCTCCGGGAATCTTCACATTAATAACTTTAGCTAGTTATACTTTATTCCTATTATTACATTCAAAAGTTGGTCAAACCACCCTCTTCTGTGCTTATTTTACCCATATATATGTAGTTTATTGGATTTTGGCGGCCATTTTGAAAAAGTGCCCTCATGCGAAAGTTCTCAGGCTACACCCCTTTTACCTCACATATTCTGATTCCCCATAAAAAACTGGTCTAGAAAAACCATATGAGAATTTCTACCTCTCCAAGTGGCACCTATCTCAGTTATAGCCTGGTCTAAGATATAATATAACCAATACAGTATGTGTAAATTGTTTCACATTCTCAAGGTGTTTATTGATTAAAGTTATGATTGACTTCCCCATCAACTTTTTAATCTTGGGACAGATACACATACATTTTGACGTTTTAGCATTATAAATAATGTCATGTGAGCATCTTCCTCACATATTATATGCGAACTAATTGTAGGAGCCCACTCAAGGATGGGGCGACCAGAACCATATCATAGGCATAGCTAAAATGGTTATATTGTATTGGTCTATAATTATTTACCTGAGATATTATAGTTGTCCAATATTCCGGAAAATCACCGGGGAGTCGACAGACATTAAACAGGCCTGGTCTATAATAACCATAACTATGCTGTCTGTACACGTCGCCGCACTGCCTTGTCATCGAATCAAGATCCTCCAGTAAATATCCACATTCATCCGCTTAAAAATGACATATCAAATTAATTATTACTTTTTTTTCTGTTAAAGAGTATTATTTGTTTTGTTTTTTTTTCTCTAAAAGGCTGAATAACAGAATGCACAATGTACCACCATATCGTGTCATTTAGTTGTTACAACTTGCAAAGATGACTGTAATTAAAAAATATGTTCTTCATTTATTGACTACTGTAATCGACAACAAAATAGATTGCAGCTCATTTATTTTCTAAATATTCTTCTTTCGTTGAGTTGACACCTTTATCTTGTTGAAGATTGTTTGCCACCTTACAACCAATGTTGTTAATTTTACTTTTTTGGATGTATAGTATTTGCCTACTCTAACATTCCTATTAATATACTTTCTCGTACGTTCTTTCCTCAAGTTCGATTTGCAAATTTTAATTTAAATTTTTTAATATAATTGTTATTATATATATACTGTCTCTTATACACATCTAGATGTGTATAAGAGACAGCATGAAGGCAGATCGGAAACAAAAAGATTAAAGAGAATAGGCCCGAGGACAGATCATTGAGGGACTCCAGATAATACAGGCATCCACTCAGAGTGTGTTCCCATAAACTGGGAGTAGGGGTTGTCTCCCGGTGTTCTGCCCAATCACCACCAGAAGGACCCCACTGGAAATAAGTTTTCTTCTAGATTTTCGTGGGCTATCCTTGGTGTTTACACCGAATAAATCCAATCCAATCCAATACATTTATGCAATTCTTGTTTGACAGTTAAAAAGTGATTTTCTCATAATATACAGTATTCACCAAATGACGGTAAGCCAGTAGTGACAAAGCACTAGCACTTAGGTTTCTTTAGAAGCATCCTAAGACAGTTGTTATAACATACTTTCATACATTGCATAGTTTTTTGATTGACTGACCACAAGTTTGAATAATACACATTTATAATAATAAATAATAATAATAATTTATAAAGCGCCAATATCACTAAACCGAAGTAAAATTCAAAGGCGCTGTGCAAGTTCAAAAACTATTAAATAACACACTCTTGGTTTTCCAGAATAGAGATTGAACCACTGACACATAGAGATCTATCACACATTACAACAGCATTGTCTTTTAAAAATCATCAGATAGACCAGGCTATAATTGAGATAGGTGCCACTTGGAGAGGTAGAAATTCTCATATGGTTTTTCTAGACCAGTTTTTTATGGGGAATCAGAATATGTGAGGTAAAAGGGGCGTAACCTGAGAACTTTCGCATGAGGGC
>NW_022739814.1:89459-109661 GCF_011630105.1 Anneissia japonica
GTATCTATCTCAAAATAAAATGTTCATTGTACTAGTACTTTCGACCACAGGTCATCATCAGGTACTGATATGGAGATGGATGGACATAAGAGAACATATACAACAGAAGCGGTATCGATAAAGCCTTAATGGCGATACAATTGGAAAGGCAAAATAATTAACATAGTAAGATAATACCCTGCCTCGCCTATATTATGGCGTATAATGGCACGTATTCTAAAAAAAAACCTAACAAAAGAGAACAAGTACAAAAGCATTTTATATCATAATATACCGAGTTAAAGATCCAACACAGCATATGAATTAATCTCTAAAAGATTTAAATTAAAGTCCAGTATATTTTAAGGTACCTACATTATTTAAAAAATAATACGCTTTTAATCTAAAGTCCTCGTCATTACTGCATATCCTCCTAAGTCTCAAAAATCGTGAATATGGTATGGATTGTTTGCACAATGGCGGATGCGAAGAAGCGTTGTTGAGGTGGGCATCCGTAGATATATAATACACTGATGTAGTAGGGCGTAATTCATCAATAGATTTTAATTTATAGGAAAGCTAAAGAATTCGAGGAAGTTTCATAGGTAAAATCAATAAATGATAATTAATCGCGAAATCAATAAATAATGTAATTCCTCAATACTCCCGTTAGTAGCTCCTACGCAGCCATGAATTTTTTTAATTGGCTTTCTGGAAAATAATAATTTGTTCGACTTTTACTCAGTCTGAACCAGTTTCATAGTGCAAAGGCAGCTATTGTCGAAGTTCACAACAATGTAATGCTTGCCCTTGGTAGAGTTGATTTCACTATTATTAATCTACTTTGATCTATCATCTACGTTTGACCCAATCTATCATTCTATTTTACTTGTAAGGTTCACATCACTTGTGGTCGCTTACATAGTGCTTATTTTATTCCAGTCGTTATTGACATGCATTAGGCAGGCCAAGTCAAGCTATGCGGATTTAACGTGTGGTGTAATACAGGGATCAATACTTGGTCCATTGTTGTTCCTAGTATATCTCCTTTTAGGCAACATCATACGTCAAATTTGTTTGAATTGTCATGTTTATGCCGATGACATCCAGCTATTAAATATGATGAAGCTAAGTCATCTATAGAGACCTGTGCTAATAATGTGCAAGTTTAGCTATAAAACAACTTTCTCTGTTTCAATTCAAATATAACAGAAATTTTATTTAATCATGGCAAAGACAATAGCATTGATGGAATGTCTATTGACAATAGACACAATGTGTCGTGTCCAATGATGTTCTCAACATTGGTGCTGATTTTTACTCTAAAATGTCTGTTGAAGAAAATCAATCCCATAAGTCAGTCAATTTCTTACCACATGCGCAACGTTAAACCATCCGCATATATGGATGATATATGGATGCAAAGAAAATTGTACAAGCTCTCATCACGTTACGCCTATTGCAATAGCATAATGGTCTACTACATAACCAGTTGCGAAAAGTACAACTACTGTTGAATAGAGCAGTACGGTTGGTGTCCGGAACTCCACACTTTGAACATTCAGTAGCTCCACGGGCTGCCGATCTATCAACGCATTAACAATCATGGTTTACATACAAAACACTAAAAATTACATCTCCGACCAAGCACCTGCACAAGGTCTCTCAGGTCAATAACAAGTTCGTCAAATCTGTTCGTTACCTCCTTGCAGAGTCAAAACATATGTTGAAAGAACCTTTGCTGCTGCTGCTCCAAAATTATGGAATGACCTACCTGTACATATACGAGAATCACCTTCTCTTGCTCTTAAAAAAACCCAATTAAAATCACTTCTCTTTGACCAGGCTTACTCATAATTTATCGGCCTATTTTAATAATATATATTTTTTTTTTCTGGAGTGGCTCGTTTCCTGATGTTGTCAGGGAATTGGTCGGCACGGTGATCCTGTGAATTATGTTTCCGCGTGGTCGGTCGGCTGGCTTTCAAGGTGCGTAAGAAAGGCACACTGACTCTATCCTGATGGCACTTGGTCTCGTACCGACTTTTCTTGCTTCACTTCAATAATCTTGTTGTAACCTAATTGGTGCATACAGACAGTTGTAGTATGCGCCTTATAAATCCAGTGATTGATCGATTGATTAGACCTTAAAAAAATAAAACTTGTTTGCTTTTACATTATAAATATTTGAATACAGGGACTTTATGGATATAAGTCGTTTTTTTTTTTTTTTTTTTTTTTTTTTTTTTTGAAAAATCATTGAAAAATCGTGAAAAATGCCCGATTTTCATTTTTTTTTACAGGAAAAAACGATAATTTTTTTTATTAAAAAAAAATTAAAATAGTAACAATTCCATGTAACACGAATCTGTGCCAAAGGCGACGAAAAATTGGTTTTCATTTGATCTTTTAAACTAAAAAAAACAAACAAACTCGCCCCTAATTTTCGGGGTTTAGGGCAGGCGGGTGACGGCAAACAAACTTTTTTTAGGCCTTACTACCCTCTTACCCTCGCCTCTAAAGGAGGAGTCAAGGGTATTGCAATAGCGCACTTCTTTCTGTGTGTGTGTGGGTGTGTGTGTGTGTGTGTGTGTGTCTGTCTGTCTGTCTGTGGTGTGTTTGTCCTTCCGGGCGCATAACTAAATTTCACACATTGGCAATAATTGTTTCATGTAGGTTTTAGAACGTTATTTATATATATTTTCTAAACACATCCATTTAACACAACCAACTCAAGCGGATCGTTCTCTCGAATCGTTTGCCAAATTCTGGCAGTCCGGACGGCGTGCAAGCTCAACTGATGGGCTTGCCACCTGAGGCCTATGGTGCAGTACTGATTAGAGAAGTTTGATGCAGATTTCATTTCTCTTAAATACTTTCCGGTCGTATATCTCACAATTTGGTGTCCCAATTTATACAAAAAAAAATAATAATTATGAAAAATAATAAAATATGAAAAAAATATTCTGTAGATGAACCAATAATAAAAAGTTAATAATAGTAATAATAAAAAAATAATAATATAAAAAATATCACATCTTCATTTCCTAATAATACAAAAGTCCTACTCTATAGATGGAACAATAATAAAAAGTTGTTAATAGTAATAATAATAATTTTAAAAAAATAATAATAATATAAAAAATATCACATCTTCATTTCTTAATAGTACAAAAGTCTAAAAAGTTCAAATTACCAGGAGCAGGAGTGCTGGCAATTAAATTGTTTACGATGCATTTGGAATTCATCGTTGTTGAGCGTTGTTGAATCCTTGCCATGAAATTCAGCTTTAAGTGTGTATTCGACGTCTATAAATGTTCTAGATCCGATTTAACATCTAATTCATCAATACATTTATGTTGAGGTATAAATGATAGGCCTTTGGATAAAGCTGATTTTTCATCATTCGTTAGAAGTTAATTTTCCGTTATGGTAACAGGAAGTTTAGATGTGCCAATGTTTTCTGAGTATTTGCTGTATTATCCACTGCGATCCTTTCTGAGAAAATCCAGTTTCTTCTGTATTCTAGCAAAAGGTATTCATAATTTCTTGGCTTCCGAATTGACCCCGAAAGGCCTAGCTTACTGAAACAGCGGGACATACTAAACGTAGATGAACTAAACGCAAAACCAAAACACTGAACACATACCAACTATTCCAGAAGATGTTCATTTAATCGACGATGAACTATCTGAAGTGCTAGTTTAGGATCAGGCATAGTGACCAGTAAAAACCAAAGATTGAGCGGAAATACTGTAGCAAATATCCAAGTAAGTCACAATTGCTGCATTGTATATAAAATAAGAAGTCAAACAAAGTTCTGTATGTCTCTCAAAAAAAATATTTATTGTACTAGAACTTTCGACTATACGTCATTATCAGGTACTGATAGGAAAATGGATGGAACAAGGAAATATAGAGAACATAATACAACAGAATCGGTGTCATTAATGGGTACAAACAAAATGGCAAAACAATGCACATAGTAAGACGATACCCTACCTCACATAAAAGGAAACTTTTACTCTCAGAAAACAAATCTATGTCATCAACGTATTCACTTTCAAGAAGCATACTATTGTTGCAATAGATGTAGTTGGTCTCGTACTTAATACTACACGTAAATGTTTGAGAAAATCCTTTTAAACGAGACAATAACACTTATTCATAAGATATTTTTCTAATCCATAATATTTGTGTACGGCAAGCGGAATCTTGGTAGTCGTAACTCTGTCATTTGAAAACAACCAGCATCTTCAAGTAAAGCCAATCCTCTCTCGTTTTATTGTGTCGAAACCTGACGTCATATTCAATCCCATTTCGAAAAATTCAAAGTGCTTTCGAGGAACGACTAGTTTTAAAATTCGTTGCGACAAAACTATATCACATCTACGACCTTGTGTTTGCACTTTGCCATGGTCCAGTATATTAATCATTTTTCAAAAAGACGAGTGACAATTTTTCTGTATACAATTACTTAGCCATAATGGCTATTACTGGTCTTTTAACTTATGAGGTTTCTGAAATGGCACGAAAATACCCTCACCAACACAATTCAACAATTGTTTTCTTCAACACACGTGTTAAGAATGCTAACAATTCGTTTATAAAATCCATCACTCGCATATTTAAATAATTCTTCTAGTATGCCATCCGGACAGAAGCACGTCCATAGTTATTAAAAAAAAACACATTTTTCGGATTTCTTTGGTCTTTATTGGATCTTGTAGCGGTCGTCCTCGTTCAATAAAATGTTTTATTGCTTCAACGTTTTCAATTGAGAATATTTTTTAAACCAGTCTCGCACAATTATCTTAACTTTACGTTAATTTGAAAAAAAAAACAAGGTTTTCATTAAAGTATTAACTTTAAAATTCGCATCACAGTCAGCATCGTGCTTATCTAATTGGTTTCAAATATTATCTTTGAAACGTTACTGTTTCTAAACATATTACATTTTGAACAATCAAACATTTATTTAGGCTTCGTTTCTAAAAGCCTAAAAACACGTTTAACAATATCAAAGTGTGAACAGACAATTGATCGCTGTAATCTATGGTATCGTTTCAAGTATCCAGAATCAACAAAAAGTGCATTTTAATCTAAAAGATAATCGATCAGATAGTAATATACGATAGTCTTAATATAATCAGGCTTATTATATCTGTATGATCCTACAAAAGCATTTAAGTAAGCTATATTTTTAAAATGAAGAATCTGAAATCTGAGAGGGTTACTTTAATATCTCAATAAACCTCTCAATGGATATAAATAAAACTTTCTATAACATTTTGTCACGGCTCAATTTATAAACGTTTTAGTAGGAGTGGGAGTAGGGTGTAAATATGAAAACCATTCAAAAGAAAACGTCCCAGACTAGATATATCTAAAACGGATAAACTAATCTAATGAAACTTTCGGGAAGGTTTAACCAAAATACAAGGAAGAAATTAAATTTTGGTGACGATCCGGGTTTGAATGTAATGTTAAGGGTCATGTAAAATGTTAATGTCCGTAGGTAAAGTTATTAATGTGAAGATATCTGGAGTCAATTGAGGGCGCTTTTAAAAATGGCCGCCAAAATTAAAGAACAACTTAACAGCAGCTTCAATACCCTAAATAAATTTGTTTAATTTACAAAACATAAATGTAATAACTGCTGTAAACTTTTTAAACCCAAAATAAAATATTTTAAGGTGGTAAGCGAACTCACATTTGGAAAAGTAAGTAAAAATGCCCCCTTATATTAGCACTTTTCTGTTTTGAATTATGGAAAATATCACCAGAATCCTAAAAATCCATCTTCCTTATAAATGTTTTCATTATTTTTGTGTCAATAAAAACTGTTTTTATTGACAGTCATTTACCTCTACTTATTTTCATTATTTAACGATTAAGTTTGGTAAGTATCTGAAGCTCGAGATTCTGCTAACATGTTGGCAGCAATGATATGTCAGTGATCTTGTCTCTGGAAAACTTTCTATTGAACATGTTGTTGATTTACACATTTCCCCTTAACTCCAAGCAGCAGTGAGACATATTTTTGTTCTTCAGACAACTCTTGTGACAGAACATCTAAAACTCCAAATTTGCTGAAAGTTTCAACAAACTCAGTTTATGATTACAGAAGCTACGTTTTCCTTTACGAAAGAAAGCCGGTTTGTTATCGTCTGTAATATCGATGTTTCGAGAAAGGGAACGAATGATTGATATGCCTTGGTTGTTATTCGTTAAAACATGATTTGCATACAGGAAGACTTTCGTGTCGGCTTCTTCTTGGTGGTTCTAGGCCAGATTGGGTTGCCGACTGCCAGATTTTTTAGTTCACTTTGCCAAAACACAGTTTGCCGAATGCCAGTTTGCTGAATCAAAAACTATGTATCCCAGTTTGTTGAAACCCAGTTTGCTAAAACAAAAACTACGAATCCCAGTTTATTGAAACAGAGTTTCCACGAATCCACTTTGTCGAAAATAAAATAAAAGCGGTATAACATTAACCACATCATAACATTCATGTTGGAACACTCTCGTACTATTTATTCGTATAAGACATAGCGGCTTATTGTAGTTATATGATTCTTTTTGTTTTAATCTGTAAATAAATTGGCTATCAGCAAATAAAAGTCAATTTAATAGGCCTCGCAGTTAAAACGTTTTATTAGCATATACCTACGATAAGTACATAAATTTATTTTTAAAAAATAATAAAGGAAATAAACAAATTAATATTAATCTACAATTATACACACAAGCCAATTGTGGCTCCAGAAATTTGTCGACAGGGTGTCTGACTCAAGGTGCCGACTAGAGCCTCGGTGGTCAGGGATCTGGCACAACAATCCTGATAGGGTTTGCAGGGTGAATATCTTAGAATTGTACGATGCTTATCATTAATTTCATTTCTAATTTTAACTGATAGCCATGCTTTCAAGTGTATTTTTCTACAGCTTTGATGTCTTCCAATATTTTTCCTTTTAATTTGTACACAAATGAAGCTCCTTCCTTTCAAATGCACAGTAGGCTGTACTTTTGTAACACAAAGATTTGGACTGGGTTTCGGAATACTGAGTCTTGGCAAACTGGGATTTCATGATTTCAGTGAACTGGATTGGGCATTCTGGGTTTCAGGAAAATGAGTCTCTGCAAACTGAGATGGCTTTCATGATTTTAGTGAACAACTGGACTGCGACAAACTGGTCGGATACCTTCTCGAATACACTTGCTATTTGCAAGAATGCATCCTTGTCACTGAAAGAGATTTTGTATTAGTTCCAGATCTTCGTAGCAGCCAAGAAAAGCAGACTCGAAATCGTCCTGCACGCAATGCATGCTTTAAGTAATTACAACCAATGCATAAATATCAACCACTCCATTCTGGAGACATTTTTATTTATTTATTTATTCAACTTTCTTTTATGAGGGTAGCTCTTACAGCGATGCTGACTCAAAGAGGCCCTCATACCAAATACAAAACATACAGTATAACAAAACAAATACAGTAATACATCGACATTGCAGTCGTTGCTACTGTATATCTTTATGACAGCGGAGAGAGGGTCATTATAGACGCAAACACATACCGAAAGTTATTCAATTGACATTAACTTTCAGAAGCGAAGAAATCATCACTTATTGGATCTCAGTGCTTCTGTAGTCAAAGACAAAGTTTTGTTGACACTTTCTGCAACTTTAAAGTTTAAGATGTTTCTGTCACAAAAGATGTCTGAGGAACTTGAAGACTGCTGCATGGAGTTAAGGGGAAAGATGTAAATCAAGCAAGATGTGAAATGTTCAATAGAGGCAACAAGATCACAGACATATCATTGCTACCACCATGTTTGCAGACCCTTGAGCACTTGAGCAAATTTAATCGCTAAAGAATGGAAATTAAGCAGACGTAACTGATTTGGTCAATAAAAATAGTATTCACAACATATGGAATGATCAAATAAAGCAAAAAATGATTGAGACAGTGATGCCCATGGAAGTTCAAGACCTCTTTACAATAAAGACGAAGACTTTCAGATTGCAGTGATATTAGCAATACATGAAGATTATTGCTTAACATATGGTTACACAGTAAAGGACTATGTAATAAATGAATTAATGCCTTCTTTATACATGAACATTATGGTAGTTGTTTATGTAGTCCTCTGAAATACCTTGTGTATTACACAAAAATAATGAAAAACAACCGTATATTTGTAAGGAAGATGGATTTTTTTTTAGGATTCTGGTGATATTTTCCATAATTCAAAACCGAAAAAGGGCTAATATAAAGGGGTATTTTTATTTACTTTTCCAAAGGTGAGTTAGCTTAACACCCTAAAATATGTTATTTTGGGTTTAAAAACAGCTGTTATTACATTCATGTTTTGTAAATTAAACTAATTTATTTAGGGTATTGAAGCTGCTGTTAAGTTGTTCTTTAATTTTGGCGGCCATTTTAAAATGCGCCCTCAATTGACTCCCGAAATCTCCACATTAATAACTTTAGCTACTAAGTCATACTTTACTCCTATCATTACATATTCAAAAGTTGGTCAAACCTACCACTTCTGTGCTTATTTTACCCATATATGTAGTTTATTGGATTTTGGCGGCCATTTTTAAAAAAAGCGCCCTGACGCAAACGTTCTCAGGTTACACCCCTTTTAACTCACATATTATTATGATTCCCCATAAAAAACTGGTCTAGAAAAACCATATGAGAATTTCTACCTCTCCAAGTGGCACCTATCTCAATTATAGCCTGGTCTTACAGAATAGGCTGTGGAAAGGAAAACGTCCCAGATCCAGATATTTCAAAAACTATTTAACTAATCTGAATTAAATTTTTGGGACAGTTTAACTTAAGCTACATGGAAAAAAAATAAAATTCATAAATTATATAAATTATAAATTAGACGATTGGGATTCGGGTGTAACTTTGAGGGTCATTGAAAAGGTTAAAGTTTCATACCTAAATTTCTCAAAAGATTAATTAATAGATCTAAATAAACATTTTTAAATGAGTTTGTTTTTTTAGTAATTTCAACATCACTTCTCATTATGGCAATGAGGAAAAAAACCTATGATCTGTTTTACAGATAAAGTAAGTCTAGTTATTATTATTATTAATAATATATTATTATTATTATCATTATTATTTTATTATTATTAATATATTCTATCATTATTTTCAATTATCAAAAAAATACTTTTGTTATCGTTATTATTATATTTATTATTTCCTCTGCTTCAAAAGAGAAACAATTAAAAAAAAAAGTTAGTTATTAGTTAAAAGTTATTAATTATTATTATGATCATTATTATTATTGATGTGTTAAATTATAGTTGCTGTCTCTTATACACATCTAGATGTGTATAAGAGACAGGTATAACAAAACAACTAGCAAACAAGAATAACCAATTGTTCATATATATACATATATATATATATATATATATATATGGGTGTGTGTTTGTGTGTGTGTGAATGCATATAATATATAATGTTATACCGCTATAGTTAAAATATACTTACTGTTGCATTCCCCATCGGGCTCATCCGAATTATCTGCACAGTCATACGGATTATTGTTGCATTTCTTACTAAGCGCTATGCACTCACCACTTGCACATAAAAATTCGTTGTTACCACATTCAACTAGAAATAAAGCATCCATTTATAGTTTCGACTCTTGATAACCATCTTAAAAAATAATGATAGTGTCCTAATGACGTAGAGAAGGTAAGATTGTAAAGGTCATCAACATAAAATCTAAATCTAAGATGAAGAAGAAGAAGAAGAAGGAAAAAAAAAGAAGGAAACTGTTTTATTTTTTCCATTTTTTTAAGTTATATAAAATAATGATTTCCCTTCACTCACTTTTAATTATTAAATAATATTAACACCTTCAATCAAATTATGAAATCAATGATCACCATATACGAAGGCTTTTTTCTTATGAGAACACCAAGCAAGGAATGACTGCAGCCTGTGTGTTTCTCCAGACATTTATTAACACAATTCAATCCAGTTCAAGTAATATTTCATCATAAACAAGGAAATGGAAATTAAGTACCTCCTAGTGTTGTCCACAGGGCAGAAGAAGAAATTATTATTATTTATTATCAATTTATTATTATTATTATTATTATTATTATTATTGTTGTTATTGTCATTGTTATTGTTATTGTTATTGTTATTAATTTATTATTATTATTATTATTATTATTAATATTAATATTATTATTATTATTATTATTATTATTGTATATTATTATAAATTATATTATTTATTGCCGACTCTTTATTGTATTATATTGGATCCAGTATTTGCCAACTTTTGTAATCAGTTACTCTGATGAAGTCTTGAGGACAGTAATTTGCTTTCGTCGAGGAAATACGACCCCTAGTATATGGAATCGGCCCCCTGTCAGGAAAATCCTGGCGCCGCCCTTGCGCCACTGTCGGTCTGCCTGATGACCAGGAAGCAGTCAATATACAGGGGCAGACCTGGGTTGAAATTAAGGGGGGAGGGGTTCAAAATGTTTGGACAGAAAAGGCTCCCGCCGGGAGCATATGTCCCCTACTGCATTGACTTATTCAAGAAAACATTACTCGACAAAAAGTTAACTGTGAAGTCTTGGTTTCGGCACAGAATACAGGATCTGTACTTTGGGTATGGCCCATAATGAAAACTTGAAGACATCTGCTCACTGAACGGTTCACTGCACACCTTTAACACAGTAAATGTGTCAAAACGGGACCCCCATTTTCTCACAAAATCGACTATATAATTTGAATGGTTTCATTTGGCAATCTGGGGCTATCGGATTCTAAAACTAGATGTTTTAAGCTTTATAATCATCTATATATTCTTACAATTAATGCAAAATTGAGTGATCATTTTTCTTTCAAAGTTGACTACCTCAAGTTTAAAATTCGAGTGTTTTTTAGTATACTTCCAGCTTCTTTTTACCATAACTCTGCAACGACATGTCGCTAAACTTCGGGGTGAACGGTCAATTGTAGCTCATAAATTAAGCTTTCTTACCACATAAGTCCCATGCTGGTTGCTTAAATAACCATTGATTATTTTTTTCTTTAAATGTTGTATACAGAACTGTTTTTACCCTGTCTATGAATGACGTCACACGCTTAAGGCCAGTTTTCTGCAGTTAGTACGTTCACGCATAAGGTGTAGGTCAAATTTACCTGAATGAGCTTTTGTCAAAAATAGGGGAAAAGTTTTCATTATTTGTTGGGGGGGGGGGTCTAGAGAAATGGGGTGGTGGAAGAGGTGAGGATCTACTTTTGTACATTCGTTGCTCATAATGGGACTAAAGTCGAAATATTGAAACCTATTACGATGATGGCCTTGAGTATGCACTTTTAACCTGTACTATTATTGAGAATAATCATGGACATTTCGATGTCACATTTTCGTCGTACGCGTAGTGGTGAAATCGTAGCGGGATCTGCTTTGTGGTGTTGTCGTTTGAGAGCTGTAAAATTACCGGGGCTTAGTGTGCTAGGCTTGGACACAAAATTAGTGTTATTGGAACTTTCAGTGCAATGTGGTAGTCGAACGTTCTTGAGGGGTGGAGGAAACTATCTGCATGGTATGATTCGAAGTAATAGCGTAAAACATGTTAATACGACAGCATGCAACGATCATAAATACTGTACCTTTTGAAAATAACAAAGTGTGGAAGGTTTCGGTTAAACATGAAATTATTGAATATGAACGATATTATTAATTCTAATGATAATATCTCTCCTTTTTTTAAATTGTGTTCTGTAGAGAAAATATCGTTTTCAACGTCTTTCGTTGGTTGTTATCGTCCACATAGTGTAAACAGGCGTTGACAGTGTCTTCTTTGTAGATCTATAATCAGTATTCATGTGGCAGTATTTCACGAGAGCATTGAGACCTAATTTTTAGTTGAAGACTAGCAGTTTTCTTCTTCTTTTTTTTTAAATGGTTGTTAATGATGAATAAAATATGTGTTGGTGAATCATTATGTATGAATAAATGTCAGTAAATGATGTGAGTGTTGCGAATAATATAGGTCATGAATCGCATATCTTGTGCAGAGGTACCGGTACTTGTCGGAACATTTGAAACTTGTGTTGACAATCTGTACGAACAAGTGTATGGATAAATGGTCAGAATGTCGTTTATAAAATATCCAAATTAGGGGTTAGGGAGAGTAGGCAAATAAAAGCATGTCATTTACAGTTTTGTGTGGCTGTCGCAAGTCATTGTCATGGGCGTAGTTTCTGTGCAGGATTAGGGCACATAAAAAAATAATTTGAATATAATTACAGCCCGCGAGTAAAAAAGTTGGGAAATATTGATACGGGAATCAAAAGAAAATGTTTATTTTGCCGCATTATATATTTCAACAGCATAAAAAATGCAATTGTGTGACTGGAATACATTTTCTTTAACAAACAATAACATTTATCCATTTTTTCATACAATAATTACAATACTCTTGCCAAATATAAAGAGTCCCTCCCCCATCTATTTTAAAATGCAATATTCTATTGTTCCGATTTAAATAAAAAAATAAAAAATAAATTAAAAAAATAACCTCATCACTTTTCTTTTTTTTTTAAAGGTAATCTAATATTTTTTTTCTATGTGCCCTTATGGCCATCAGGGTCAAAGAGTCATCGCTCAATCGGGATGGGAGCAGATGGTTTACACCCTTGATGTAGTCTGCTGAAGAACGAAATGAACAGGCGATTGCAAACAAGTAACGAAAATTGGAAACAGATCAAGTAACAAAAACAGATTTAATGAAAACCAATATCCGACATAATTGAAACATGTGCTCTAATGCAGTACCACTAGTATTGAACGTAAAAAATTAAAAATATAAATAAATTCTTAGTTCAAGAAAAAAGTATTTGCAAGGTTCAATTTCCGTCTCTTGGTGGTATGGTTTAAAAGTTGAAATTTGTGTCCCGTGCAGGAATTTAGGATCACTGTATAGTTAATATGAAACAGCTTAAAAAAAAACAGTTGCCATCTTCACCAATTTCTATGGCACTTAGTCTTAGTCCTACTCTACGCAATTTGGCGTTTAACAACATGATTTGTACTGATATTTCATTTTCTATAGGACCAGAATTTGAATCTATGACAGTAGATACAAAAACCACCAAAAAAAATGTGACAGTAGACACAAAAACCACAAAAAGGGTGGGTCTGGGGAAAATTAATTTTTTTGGCGGGAAACGGCCTTTCCCGACTTTTGAGGTAGTTGCTAAATACAACAGGTTCAGCCGAGGGGGCGTGGCTTTGTATGTTAACGTCATGCATAACTTCAGCTATGATTTAATTTACTCGACAAAGTGTGGGCCCTGTCTGTATTCACAGAGCACAGCAAAATACAATCCGTACAACTAATTCCTTCATGGTACAAACAATTTAAGAATAAGTAAGTTGTCCCTGTGTGATTTTCTTTCCAAAAATTAGGATCCCTGTAATAATCAATTCATGGGCCTACGCAGAGCGAAATAATACATAGGCGTAGTTAGTCTTATTTTAGCGGTAGGGATTAGGCCTTAATCACAGAAAGTAATGAAAACAATTCAATGGCCTAGGCCCTAATATAGTATAATACTGTACTTAGCAGGGGTGGTTGCTGGGCCCCGTCGGGGAGGTCTGGCTTTCCATTCCACCCCCTGTCGGGGAGAAAAACTACAATTCGTCGAGGAGAAAAAATTTAATGTATTTTCTACATATTAGTAGACAGCAAAATCGACTAAGTAAATACAAACCAAATTTTTTTTTTCTGGGGGTGGCGGGGGAAGCCCCGTGGAACACTTTCGACGGAAATCGTCCCCCTCTTCGGGAACCTCGGACCCGGGGCAAATCCGGCGCCACCCCTGTACTACATCTATGGATTTTCCAATCTTAATCTTATGGCAGAAGTTATGGTTTTGTTTTTTTTTTTTTTTTTTTTTAGTTTTTTTTTTTTAGTGTTCACTGCTTTGAAACAATATTGCCGGCTATATTCCAAAAAAAGAAAAAGGGAACCGAATGTTAATATGTAATTTTAGTAAATATATTAACTTTCCAATGTCGTGTATATTTGAATTAAATGTTATGTATTATGCGCCTATTCAGTGCAGATTCTTCTTAAAATCAGTAGCATAGGCGAGGGTCTTACAACAGATTCTGCAAAGGCCTAACTTCACATAAATGAGGCATATAGGCCTAGACGGACTGCTTCGGGTTGCTGGACGCAGAATCTAGGACTAAGACCCAGCTGGACTTTTAAAAATACCTCCTGGTCCAGGCTTAGTAAGAAGGAGCCTAGACCTACGAACGTCCATACTACTTAGGCCAATCGTCTGAAAATGGACTCGGTCGTCCCTCACCCGCCCATAGCAGCAGCACAAGAGAATTAAACCCTCAGCCTGCTCGCCTTGCTAAAATTGACATTCACACACAGTGTAGTGTGATGTTTTTTGGTAGACGGCATAATTATACGACATATTATATGACGTCACCATATAAAAGCCACTCCCCCTCGGCTGAACCAGGGTTGCCATTTGGCCTTTTTGACGGCCAGATTCCTCAAATCTGGCCGTATAAAAATTTGTCTGGCCGTAGCATTTGAAAAGTCACGGCCAAACTATATTTGGCCGAATTTGGCCGAATTTTTAAAAAGATTACATTTTTTTTTCAATATAGGCCTAATATAACGTAAACTTCTTTTGGATATTTTGTTTTTTAGCCTAAATTCTATATTTGATTCTAATCTTGTACTTGTTTGTACTTGCACTAAACACTTAATATATGTTCCCCGATTTGACGTAAGAGAGTTTATTTAAAAGATAACAGTTACATTTAATAATTTAAATTGTTCGGATGAAATATATTGTTATGAAGTTTATCCTCGTTTAAGCTCTATGAAGACAGTTCATTGCAAGTTTGTACCATATATTGTGCGTCTTTGTGTATGTTCCATCTTACTAGTGGAGGTTTTATCTCTTTTGAATATAAATTAAATACTGTACTTTAATTAATTTATTATTGCCCACTTGAATTGTATAGCCCTAGGTGCCGCTGTGGTCTTTATGTAAGGCGCCACATATCAATGCTCATTCGGGTCCGATGGCACCTCCAATTTCAAGCAAGTTTTGCAGAGACTTCTTCGAAGTTACTCTGGAGTTAGGTTGCATATGAGAATGAAGAAGATAATTCTGATAGCAACATTGATTTATTGCTTTTAGTACTGCGACAATAACATTCAGAGGCGAATTTCGAAAATTCAGATAAAAAGTATTTATTAAAGTTTTCATAGGTTTGTTTTAACGCCAGTTTGTGTTACTTTATGTAACTTAATTCATTCTAATTAAAGAGAACCACGGATTTGCCAATAACAGGCCCTTAAAATTGCAGGTTATAGATCGACTACAATGTACATTAATATTTAATACATTTAAATCAAATTTAGATCAATCTTAATATTGTGATTTTAAATAGCAGAGGTGGATTTAAGGAGGGGTGGTATAAAAGAATTTAAAAAAATAAAAATTGATCGCCAAAACGGGCGTCTAGACAAATCTCTTCTAAGATGGTGTTATCTCAATCGGACCCACTTTCGCCTCCTCCCCCCACTCCTCCCCTTTTTTCGGACCCGGTCCTCCCCTTTCGGACATCTCTGGATTTGCCCCTGAATTGGTCTGCATGTCAGCAACTAAATTACATAGGCTATTTATTTTTAACAATGTTCTGTGTATATCATTTGAATTTCTTCAATTTCAAACGAATGACCGCTGATTTTCGTTTAATTTTTGCAGTATTTCAAATGAATGTACCCACTGGTTGTCTTCTAATCGGATTGAAATCTGGCCGAATTTTGGCCGATATCGAAAAAAAGTTTGGCCAAATTTGGCCGTGAGATGGCGTGTGTTTGGCCGTGAAGCCTGTCGACTATCTGGCAACCCTGGGCTGAACCCGTTGTATTTAGCAACTACCTCGTAGTTTGGGACACTAACACGGAAGCGATATTTTTTTGGTTCTCCATACGGTTTTTAAATGACCAACCAACGGCTTTAAAATAACACAGTGACTATTTTTAGGGCGAGTCGTGAAGACAGGGGCAAATATAACTTTGAAAATTGACCGCTCTCTGACGTCACCGAATTATACCCGCATTGCGCCCGTAGTGATAAATGCGACTTCAAATAGGTTAATCTCTCGACGAAGACAAATTGGACAGAATTATTGACGAAAAAGATTCTCGGTGTACACAAATTGTTGTAAATTCTTCCGTTATTCTACTCAGTAAATATTGTAAGGCCAAGGAACCATCAATTAACTTGCATTGAAACATATTTCACAGCACCGGAGCTCAACGCGTTTCTCCGGTCATTCTACGCTGAGGTAGGAGAGCAAACGGTGAATTGTACGCTGAACAATCAGAAACAGAAGCATCTATTTTTGGCTATGTCATATAACAGTTATGGCCTTTTCTATCGGTGTAATATAACATTTCCATATCCCCTTGGGACACATATTTTTCTTTCAGGACTATGAATATAATCTTTCGAAAAAAATATAATTCCCTCGGGGATATCAAATGTTATATTACACCTCTAAGCAGGCAATATCTGTATAATAATTTTAACATTATTTAACAACATTAATGCAGCAAAGCCTATCCAAAACCCCAATAAAATCTGGCCTCACTCTAGGCCTAGCGTATGTATAAACAACGCGTAAAATTGCGCGTATGGGCCAGTGGAGTTGTCAAGAACGCCTAGTAAAGTCATAATATTTGCCCTTATCAATCGAAAATTTTGAAAAATCAGAAGTTGTCAGGCCAATATTTCATAGAATACAAGACATGACACTGATTGTTTATTGGCGACAGAGGATACCTTCCAGAAAAATTGCACAATTTAGTAATACGACGATAATTACCGTGCAGGTTTAGCGACATTAGGCCTAGTATATACTCGGTGAGGGAATTTTTACTATAGACTGGCCTTACTTTTCTCGTTAAAATTTATGTTTTCTATATAAATTCATGTATTGCAATAAATTCATGTATTGCAAGTATATTGTTTAATAGCTGATATAATAATATTAAATTTTTGGCACAATTCTCCTATATACCAAAAAATACAGTTACGCTAGGCTCGCACGATCCACTGATCTCTACTATAATAGCTGGATAGCTCATTGACTGCTTTTAGTGAGGCCACCGAGACGCCATGTTGGGGACCTGCGTGGCGTCACAGACACGTCTTCCGGCCCATAACTTTTGAACCGGCATGACGATCACCAGCAACGCGACACCGCATATTAATTTTGATCTATTTTTCGTACAGCAAGTGAACAAATGAGCCGCCAAAATGCCAAATTGTGCTTTTGTACACTGCAGCAACAGGCGTGTTAGTGGGGATGGAAAACATTTCATAAAGTACTGTATTAAAAGAGTATTTTTTATATTTCCAACAGTATTGTCGGCCAGATTATACACTTGTTTTTCTTATTTGATAAAATACTGTTGTAGGCCTAGGCTCTACTACAACTAGGCCCTAGGCCACTACTAGGTATACCTAGGCTTAGGGCAAGGCCTAGGCTAGGCTTAATTTTTTTCTCTTTTAGATGTATTTATTGTTAATTAGTGTGTTTCAGTGTTGAATACCGAATAAATATAGGTGTTACGAAGATTATTTACATAACAACCGGCTGTTGCTATCATATTTGTAACAAATTAACAAACCGTATGCGTGCACATTGCGCAGAGTTGTGTAGGCCTAAGTCGAACCTGCATTTACATACTGTAAGCCTGTGAGTAATGAATGTGCGATATCTGTATGCTTTCATTCATTCATTCATTTATTCATTAAAAGCTCATATTATACTATCGGTTGATTTAAATTTTATTATGCAACTTTATCTAAACTTTATTAAGTCAAAGTTTTTGATACGTTTTTAAAATTTCATATTTATGTTAACTGCAACAAAGGATAAAAATAAGCTTATTCAGCCTACTGAAAAGTCAATTTTGCGGACTCACTTCGGAAATTAAGAAAATAATAGTAGACCCAAATGATCAGATCAAGATTTTGAATGCAATACCAAAATTTAATTTCCTTTAAAAAAAAAAAACTAAAATTATAAAAAATTAAACCAAAATTAAACTGTTACTCTGATTAAGCTTGTAACATTCTGATTTCATTATCAAGGTACAGTAATTACTTACAAACATATAAATCAAGGTATTGTATATCAATTTTAGTTTTTCGATTTTTAGCATATTTTATAACAAATAGACTAGTATATCTTCTGCATTAAAAAAAATCATCTGAATTTACACATATTATTAGGTGTACGCCCTTAAAAAATATAGGATAGTTTAAGTGCAACTGTTTAGATTAATACATAAAAGTACTGTAGACCAATTATTATATCATGTAAAATAATAATAATAATAATTGATTATTATTATTTATTCAGACAAAAGATACAATATACAAATAATACAAATCAGAACAGAATATTTAGATTAATACATAAAAGTACTGTAGACCAATTATTATATCATGTAAAATAATAATAATTATTATAATTATAATAATAATAACTATTATTATTATTATTATTATTATTATTATTATTATTTATTCAGACAAAAGATACAATATACAAATAATACAAATCAGAACAAATTAAATGAACATAACATTAACAAGTAATGACAAACACTAAAGCATTGCATTATTATATTAAGCTCAAGATTTATCAACATTGATGCTAATAATAATTTATTAAGTATTATATAATAGTCATAATTGTTTAGATAATTCTTAATCAATAGTTCAATAGTGCTTTAAAGGCCTAAATTACTATAAAATATATTCATAACACACATTATCTAAATATAACAACTTCATAATCTAAAGATAAAAGAAAACAAACAATTAAAGATGTATCGTCACATGTTAATGTCAGAAACCATAAAAAAAAAATTGAAATTAACTTGCTTATTTTGCAATAACATACAAATTATTAACGCATGCATAATGCATAAACATTATTGAATTAAAAAAAAATGTGTACCCTGATTTTTAAACCAATAAAAGAAGTATAATAAAAATAATTAAACACTTCCAGTGACTGGAAGTGTTTCCATCATTTTTCACTGTAAACTGATGGGTAGACATTTTCTAAATACACTAATTTATGTGTTTAAGTTGATAACTTTTAAGTAACTTCAAAATGGGCAAGTTAATTTTTTTAAATATTTTTATGATTGTTTTGGTATTAGCATGGGACAAGTATACATCTTTAACTCTAAAGAGCAAATAACCCACCAAAACCAAAAAACAAATAATACATTTAGCAACCCAAGATGTAAAAACTATATTGAACATGTAGTTGTATTATTGATTACATTTTTTAACATAATCAATATTATTCCCTTATTGAAGACTGACCATTCGTATTTCACAAGAGAAGTCCATGATCCATCAAATTCAATTTTGCATGTGAATTTGTGAGTAACTGTGATGCCTGTTGGGTTTTGTTTTTCAACTGCCACCAATATCTGTTTCAATAAACAATATCAGACAATACAGCTATAAAGCTATGCAAAAAACTAATTATTAAAGAGAAATTTGCAAATGTCAATACAAATGTAATACAGAAGTCTAAACATTTTGTGGTTTACACTAAATAAATCCTAATAAAAACAAACAAAATTTGACGCACGCGTACGCGCATAATATGACGCGTGAACTAAAATTAAGTTACATGACATTCACCCCTAACCTGAATCTTATACCCACTAAAAATGATTCAGAAATGACGAATGGTTATTATGATATGGGTCATCAAAATATTGATTAAAGAATTACGTCAAGGGTTGGAAAAAACATTTATTTTGACAATGATGACGTCATCAAAATGAAAAAAAGACGTCACATATATGAAAGAGAATTGTCTCAGCTATAACATACTCAAAGATGGGAGACGATCGATCAAGGATAAGCGAGACACGCTCAAATGCGTATTTTGAAAAAATGACGTCAGAGATAAAATTCAGTGTTTTGAATTCAGATGTCAATATGATGACGTCACAATATCGATCAGCCATTAATGATCTATAACATTATAACTCATCTACTTTCAGAGTATGTATAAAAAATCGGGGGTCACCATTCATCCTAAGGAGCTATAACTGATTAAAAATAGG
>NW_022739814.1:110365-112136 GCF_011630105.1 Anneissia japonica
CATAAGCGTAAACCAATTCATTCCCAGACGCGCGTCCTGTAAAGTTTGTCAACCACAGTTATGCGCTCCTTTGATGTTAACCGACTGTTGCTATTAACGATGACAGCGGTCTAATCCCAGCTAACACAAAACGTTAAAAAAACGTTTTGAATTGGTTTTAGTTTGGGTTTCGTTTTTGTGAAACGTTTTCAAAACGTTTTTAAAACGTGCAAGTTAAAAAATTGTGCTTTTGATTAGACTTTTGCACCAAAACGTTAAAAAAACGTTAGAAAAACGTACGCAAAAAACTTACAAACAAGTGTGTAAAATAGAACGAAATTACAACGTTCTGTAAACGTTACATCACAACCAACTTATCACCAATTTTCACAAAAATTGTTATCGTTTTTATAAAACGTTTTAAAAACAATTTTAAAAGGTCGCTGTGTAAACCTTGCCTTTTGATTGCAGATTGTTTGCACCAAAACGTTAAAAAAACATTCAAAAAACGTACGCAAATTAACTTACAAACAGGTGCATAAAATAGAACGAAATCACAACGTTTACAGAACGTTATATCACAACCAAATTTTCACTAACTTTCATCAAAAATGTTATCGTTTTTATAAAACGTTTTAAAAACGATTTTAGAACGTCGCTGTGTAATATTGCCTATTGTTTGAAGATTTAATGCACCATAACGATATAAAAACGTTATAAAAACGTACGCAAAGACTCCTCAACAAATGTATAATTTTAACGAAATCACATATTATATCAAAACCAAATTTTCACCAATTGTCAGAGAAATTGTTATCGTTTTTATAAATCGTTTTTAAAACGATTTTAAAACGTTGCCATATATTGCGTTTTATTTGCAGTTTCCTTGTACAAAAAGTTATAAAAACGTTATAATAACGTAAGAAAAATACTTACAAACACGTTTATAAACACGTTTATCACAATTAAATCACAGCGTTTACAACGTTATCTCGCAACCAGAAATAACCAATTTATTCAGGTTAATTGTTTTCTTTAACTTTAACACATTAATCTATATGTATAAATCTACGTAGTCACCGTCATCATCCATGCATTTATAATGAGTCTTAACCACGAATAAAATTTACTGATTCGTCAACAAGCGTCATGTGACAATTTATCTACGCGAACGCGTGCAACCGTTGACCGATTGCCACTTTGCGCCTGTTTTTCGTTGGATGATGTAGGCTATATGACGTCCGTTTTCTGAATTCAACTTCTGCTGATACTTTTAGAAACCCTAACTTTTAATCTGATCGTGTACAATTTTATGAAACTATGGAAGGTAAGTTTATTATTTGATATACATTACGTTAAATTGTCTTTTAGAAAAAAAACACACAATAAAAAACACGTCAACAAGCCAGAGCCGTCGGTAGGCCTAGGGCCAAAGCCTGGCCTTGGGCCGGGGCTAGGAAAACACGTAAAGCCAGCCCTAGGCCTAGGTAGGTAGCCAGAGGGTTGAAAAAGAAAAGTAGGAACAGAGTTTCTAGCAAAGGGAGCACAAAGGCGCACTGAGAGTTAAGGGTCTAATGCTCATGCCCTCGGGGAAAAAAAATCTGTTTTCTGCAATAGTTTGTTGTTGGTGTTATTTTACGTCAGGTTTTTTGCCATTGGTTTTCTGACATGGTTCTATCTAAATACGGATCCTAGCTAGGCCTAGTTCTACAGTTATCCTGTGCTGTAGGCCTAGGCCTAAGTGTGTATTGAACTGCGAGGCATTTAATGACAAATACTCCTTTTCATAGTT
>NW_022739814.1:113119-144794 GCF_011630105.1 Anneissia japonica
TTGTAACACATTTTAAGAATGTTTTAAAAACGTTTAAAAACATCAAAATAACGTTATAATAACGTTTCTGAATGTTAAATTGAAACGTTATTAAAACGCTTTAAAAACTCCACATAATTACGTTTTTAAAACGTAATATTATACCGTTTTACAAACGTAATAAAACCCCTTTGTAAACGTTTTTAAAACGTTTTTAAAACGTGATACAAGAACAAAGTCGATGTAACCAAGGTTATTTTTACGTTATAATAACGTTTTTAAAACGTTACATTAAAACGTTATTTAAGCGCTTCCAAAACTCCACAAAATTACGTTTTCAACGTTTTACTAAAACGTTTTTTGAACCAAACTCATACGTTTTTATAACGTTTATTTAACGTTAATGTGTTAGCTGGGATGTCAGGAACCCAAAATATGTAAAACAAAAACGTAATTTATAGCTTTCGTCCATGCTGCGCGAGTAGTGGAAAAAATGCACGCACGTAGTGGAAATTTTCAAGAAGAATTCGAAATGCTCAAAATGGCCTGAAACATGCTCTAATAGTCAAATAATAGTCTAGCCTAGTGCCAGGGCTAGGAAAACATGTCAATAGCCCTAGGTCTAGCCTAGGAAAACACATAAACTAGCCAGAGCCCCATTCCTAGGTCTAGGTAGCAAGAGAGTTAAAAAAAGAAAAAAAAAAAAGAAAAAAGGCACACTGGGAGCTAAGGGTCCAATGCTTATGCCCTCGGTAGAAATTTCTGCAATAGGGTAGTTTGTTGGTATTATTTGACGTTAGGTTTATTGGTTTTATCTTGGTTCTATCTTAATACGGATAGGCCTAGGTCTACAGTTATTCTGTAGGCCTAGGCCTAAGTGTATATTAATCTGCGAGTTATTTAATGACAAATGTTCCTTTTTATAGTTTTAAATCAAGAACAAATCTGCAAATTTCATGATGAATGAGGCAAGAGCCTTGTCTGTCTCATGCTAGCTACGGCCATGTACTTGCCCCAGTACTGGCACATAGGCCTAATCTAAATACTTTTACTAGTGATTCTTAGGCATGACGTTTTTGCATTTTTTATGAGAATTTTTATTTTTTAGTGTAAAAATCCTAAATTAATATCATCTACTTAACAGCTACCTAATTGCTGTTTTGACCTGAATTTAAACTGAATAACAAGTTAGGTGTTGAATACATTCCTTAGCTTTGATTAACATAGATACACTAGCAAGTTGCTAGCTATAATATTACAGTTTAGATTTCTAAGTCTGCTTTCAGTGTCGGAATAGGTCACAATGTCATCATTCACCATTTTGATTGTGCTGAATACTATTTTTGTATTGTCTGTATGACTGCTCATTTGTGGATTTTATATAATAATTGTTTATTAAATTTTCTTTAATTACTCTTTTGGTTGATGCCATTAATATGTTGACTTTTTAGTTACCAATGACCTGAGGGAAAGTTCAGCAACATTTAGGCAAGTCCACAGTTCTTCTGTAAAGGCACTCTGTATGCATTATTACATACTGCATAAGTTCAGATTTTATCTTATTATTTTTATTATATAATATTATGTCTACTTCTTATTGACTTTGAGAAGGCTTTTGACTCGATTGATAGACAATAATGTATTTAATGTGTTAACATTCTTTAATTTTGGAACCAGCATACAACAGTCGATACCAACATTTTATAAAGATACTACTATACGTCGAGTGTGTTAGTAAATGGACAAGGCTCACCGTTCTTTAGGGTCAATAGAGGATGTAGGCAAGGTGATCTACTGTCGCCTTGTATTTTTTTATTATGTGTGGAAATTTTGGGGTTAATGATAAGAAACAATAAATCAATAAAGGGTATTCGGATTGGAGGTACAGAAATTGTTAGATACTATGATATTACAAGATATATTTATATTTTGCCACCTGTAACCAAGAGAAATTCTTTTCATTTTGGTCTTCACTGCATGATCTTTTTCAAAGCTTCAAATAAATAATAAATATTTGTACCCTGACCTCTGATATATAAGTAGTTCACCTAATGTAATGGTACAGCAAGTTTTGGAATATTAAATACAATAAATATTATATTTTCACTTGCAAAAGAATTTATAAAAATTGTTACAGGATATAAAATATATTTGTACTTACAATGAAAATATAAAACTTTTTATTATATGTATACTATTCTATGTTTTTAAAAGAAGGGCACTAAATTGTTTTTGTGTATTTTCATTTTGAATGCAATGTATGATAAAATTAATAAAATGGTAAATAAAAAAAATATATTATGTGATTGTTTGATAATTGTTGAAATGGCGGGCTATCAGCACGATATGTTAACCTTGTATGTACTGTATGCATAGGCCTGTGTTTATCATTCCATAATGGTCACTTCAAACAGTTCAAATACCTATCGCAATTTCATTTATTATTTTCATTAAGTTTTAATACATTGGGAATATAGAATGGGAATTAAATGTTTCGCGGTTTTCAGACTAGTTATTAGAAAGTTGTAAATTACCATTATAATTTTTACTTACCTTATATTATATTTCTATAGACATTTAGGCAGTTTTTCTATGCCTAGGCATTAGTATCTATGAAAAAAAAATGCACTGGCGCAAAGTCGCCATGGTATGGCAAAAATGTCTAGGGCCTAACGATAGTTTAGGCCTTAATTGGCCCAGTCTTTATTTAGGGCCTAAGTCCGGCCTAGTCAGACTATATATGGTCAAACTAGCTAGGCATATTAAGTATACACCGAGGCTAGGCTAGTAGTAGAAGCCTACTAGTAACTAACTCTACCGTCGGCTGGATAAATAGCTGTGTGCGAACTCACCTGCTGCGGGACTAAAGCGGTGTCCCGGACTAGAGTGCTGCTGCTAGCCTGCTTGGTTGACTGCATGTGTTAATCCTAGGCATGGGTGTAGGCCAAATTATAAACAAACAAGTCATCGGATATACGCTTATTAATTCAATTGAATTATTCCTCCATGGTTGAACTGACGTCGACTAAACCCTCTCTGTGTTACTGAAACACAAAAACTATAAGCTTCGCTAGATCATCGTCGGGACGATTCCTCGATATCCCTCGCTCGCCAAAACTGAGACTGATCATGAATATTAATGAGTTAGTTAAAAAAAATTGCTACCAAGCTACTGAAAAAGCGATCAGCCTCGTTTTCACCGAATTTAGATATTTTAACCCATTATGTTTTGTTTCTATAATTATCGTTACATCTCAACATTTTTTATTTTTTAAAGTATTTTTCCTAAACTCAAGAGAGGTTAAATAAGCAATATATGGCGACTTTCTCATCCCCGCAACCCCTCCCCCCCCCCCTTTAATAGTTAGTATAACATTTCAAAACACAGTGTTATGTTTCAGAATCCGTAAATATGTGATTATTTGATAACTTACCTATCACTCCAGTACATGTCGGGCCTCTGAAACCTGGCGGACAAGCGCATTTAAATTCAGGTGATGTGGTAATTGCGCCAATTGGCCACTGGTAATGTTTTAATTGCTGTAGACAAAGACCTCCATTTTCGCATGGTCGCGTTGAACAAATATCTATATGTTTTTTTTTTTTTATAAATCATATAAATAAAATGATATGCAAGGCCTTGAATATATTTATAATTACATCCTTAATAATAATCGTCATTACCAATGCCGTAACCAGCTATTGGGGCAGTTTGGATAATTGGGGCACTTTGGACAGTCCTACACAATTTTTCTAATCGGTCCACAAAGAATGGGTTCACATTTTTTTTTAATGGATTCAAATTATGCATATGATGCATAAATTTGTCCACTTTTTAGAAAAAATGGTTCCATATTTTTCACATTTAGCATAAAATTGGTAAAATTTTAAGAACGTGGGTCCAGAGTTTTCATATTATTATTGCTTAAAATGGGTCAACTTTTAAGAAAATGGATCAACATTATTTTAATTTTGCCCACTTTGATATTGTCCAGCACTGATTCAAATCCTGGCTACAGCATTGGCCATTATAGACATACATAAATGTTCCGTTCCATCATTATTCCCTATATGTGTCTTGCTGTGTCAAACCCTTCAAAATTGGACTCAAAACATATTTGCCTTAACTATGCTTACACAACAAATCCATATAAAGAAGTAATTTCAAAGTCTGCTGATTAAATCGTCTAACGATTATGTCTTGAAATGTGCAAATTACGAGAAGTCATTACCGTATATTACAAGAAAAATACTTCTTTTTTTTCTTAAGAACAATAAATTATATCACAATCCGCAATTATACAAGGTGATTATACAAGCCGCTGGCATACTTATTTTCCTGGTCACTGGATTAGAGGCAGACCCGCACATTGTGCAACATTCTCTGCTCCCTGGGGAGCATCCCTGGTCATTGCTGCTTGTACGCGCACGACCCATACATTTAATGCCATACCATCCTACCAGTACACATAAATAGTCTTGGGTGCAGAGAGGCAAGCGTAAGTAAAGTGCCTTGCCCAAGGACACAAGCAATGCGATGAACGTCGGTTTCGAACTCCCGACCTCACGATCAGAAAGCGGTCAGGTATTGAGAAAGTGGTGTTTAATCACACACACCCACACACGCATACATAAAACAGCAAACGGCCACATAATGCACAACTATTTAAAATTAAAACGGAACAGTAGAGTAAATCCGATCAGAATGACAAAAACTAAGCATCCACTGGAAGGAATCCCAATATCTGCAGACGGATCCGTTTCAGCCTTCCAGGCCTCATTAGTGCAGCTAGGGTATAGACCCAAACGAAACGTTCGACCAGCTTAGGTAGGGCCCAAACTAGTCCCACGACCACTAATGATTACAGAGCCAAACCAAAGCAATATATATACACAGCCCAGGTGTGAATGCAAATAGTGGAAAACAAGCTATGTGGCTCGGTTCCAGTAGATACAGAGAATATTTTTTCATTCTTAACGCGTCCTACGAAATTCTTACGAGACAGCACTAGTCCGTGAATTTGTGAACAAGATCGGAGATCTAAAGATGTAATCTCTACCGTGCATCAGTGGCGGCCCGCTGGATCTCAATAGAGATTCTTTAATAATATATAAATTTTAAGAGGCAAATGGGAAAAACCCATAAAACAGCAAACGGCTACATAATGCAAAACTATTAAAAATTAAAACGGAACAGTAGAGAAAATCCGATCAGAATGACAAAATAAACTAAGCATCCACTGGAAGGAATCCCAATATCTGCAGATGGATCCGTTTCGGCCTTCCAGGCCTTATCAGTGCAGCTAGGGTATAGATCCAAACGAAACGTTCGACCAGCTTAGGTAGGGCCCAAACTAGTCCCACGACCACTAATGATTACAGAGCCAAACCAAGGCAATATATATACACAGCTCAGGTGTGAATGCAAATAGTGGAAAACAAGCTATGTGACTCGGTTCCAGATACAGAGAATATTTTGTCATTCTTAACGCGTCCTACGAAATTCTTACGAGACAGCACTAGTCCGTGAATTTGTGAACAAGATCGGAGATCTAAAGATGCAATCTCTACCGTGCATCAGTGGCGGCCCGCTGGATCTCAATAGAGATTCTTTAATAATATATAAATTTTAAAAGGCAAATGGGAAAAACCCATAAAACAGCAAACGGCCATATAATGCAAAACTATTTAAAATTATTATTAGTTATATAGAAGTCCCTGAAGAGACAGGCTGCAATAAAAAAGCTTTGGAATAATTTATTTTTTTGAGTCATTTGTCAAACCAAAGTACTTGTCTGGGCCCCTTATATTTTTAAAGAAATATCTTTGAAATATGCAATGTAATAAATATAATACCGGCAAGAATACGATGCCCTGTAAGGACAAAAAAGTGGTTTTCCATCCTGAAACCACTCCCACAGCCCCTCCTCCACCATGGGCCAATGTGAGGGTGTGGGAATCTGTCTCATCTGGCCGGACCAATAACATTTGCTTTCCGACGCGCCTGATACATTTAAAAGACTCATTTTGCTTCTTTTATAAATAACATTTATTTTTATATTTACCCGCCTGTTTACCACTAGTATATAGGATAGTATAGCAAATATTAGAAACCTTCACCAAGAAACAAAAAAAAAAAATTACAGGTGCGAAACAAATATATATATTTTTCTTGGCCTAAAATAGCACACACTCCATTATAATGCATTAGTGTGTAAGTCCTACCTGTTTGTGTTATAATTGAAGACGCTTGTGTAGTTTGACATCGACATTTTTCAATGGTATTAAAATAAAGGATGACACTGATAATAGCCCAAGGAAGTAGGTGCCTTTTTGAAAGCATAGTTATATCTCGTAGTGTAGGCCTACTTGGGATGCGTGCTTCTTCGGATTTAAAAATGCAATTACTACTCAAGAACGGAGTCAGTACAAAATAAACATCTCATTTCCTGGTTCAATCCAGTCAATCGATACATTCCATAGAAAAGATGCTGATACAATCGCACTCGAGTGCATTGAAAACCATTTTCTATGTTTAGTTACACTTTTTTGAACTAGTATTTTAAATGGTATTTATATTCACAATCTAAAGAAAATCACAATGCGCTTATAACAGTTGTGTTCCTCTAAATTGCAGTCCCAAGGCCATGGCATCACGTCAACCCATTGTCACTTCTAACCAAACGTTCTGTGCCCATTATAGCACCATGATGTTGTTGTGGCATTGCTGTTCTTATTCAAATTTGCGGGACTGTAGGGGGGTTTCTTGATTGAATTTGTTTTGGCATTATGATACATACATTTCCAATCGTAATGAACAAAATAGGAATTAGGGACGTGCTATTGTTATGCAATAATTGTGAATAACATTTTGCGGTTTTTTTTCCTGCAAGGTACGAATTATTAACTTTTAACTGTTACCAGGATAGGAAGCTGGCTGGTTTAAGCCGTCTAACTTGATTTAGCCGTACGTGCGGTATTGTTATGCAAATGAGCCAGATAAGCACAATCTGCACACGCTCAGAAAAACAAAACTTTCCTTAGCCCCTAGAGATATAATAAGAATACTAGAGTGCTAACTGCAATGTATTCGATGTTCGAAATACGCAGAGCTGTGTGTATGTACCATCAAAGATGGCTGCCATAGATTTAGCTAATCAAATTTTGCCTAAGCGACATCGTTTGCAATTGCGCCCTCAATTTACACAGAAAGTTCAGTACAGCTAGTTACCCGAATGTTTGAAAGTCGAGCGTTGCGGTGTATGGGTGTAATGTACACGATTTTAATTTTCATTCCTTGGTACTTTATTTTTGAATAGGATGCTCCACTTGGCCTCGTTTTTGCTACGATAGTTCAATAATTTGTTATTACCATTACTCATTATCATTAATGAAATAATAGTCAGTCAGAGGGCTTATTTATGGTAATAATATGTATACTAAGCCTGAAGGTGGCGCTTTACTACGACGGCCATCTTGGATGGTACACATACATAACTCTACATTGCTCTGCCATCTTGTCAGCACTCTAGTTGTTTAATAGCCCTCTTTTTTTTCCATCTTTCCTGGTGTTCGTCTGTTGTTTTCTTGTTGTTTTGTTTTTGATGTGTTTTGAAATTTACTGTTATTGTCTATTATCTGGCTAGCTCGACACAAGTTTCGGTTTAACCTTTAAACCGAATTTACTTACAGGGCTGTTGCCTCTTTCATTGTTTATATGCTGTCTCTTATACACATCTAGATGTGTATAAGAGACAGGTTAATGTGTGTGATGCAATGTCTTCTAGTGTACCTATCACTAATATTAACTGTACAGCTTCTGCAACTTTTGAGAATACAAAGACTGGGACTTAAATTTATGTGAATGCTCCTTCAACTTATATTCCTGTTTGTACAACATTTAATAGTGCGACCTCCACTGACTTAGGCTGTTTGTCATCACTTCAAGATGTCTACCGATTCGTGGAAAAGGCGTATTAAAATCCAAATTTTGGCGTTTGTGAGCAATACACTTTAATTTTATATAGGTAAGTAGTAAGTATATGAATAATTTTAATGCACTAGTTAGTTGAAAACTTCATTCTAATTTGTTTTGGGTCTTTTTTCTGCACTTTTATAAGCGGTTAGACATGGTCTAGGCCGGGTCTAGGCTAGCCCAATCACATCAATTTAAAATCAAATTTTTAGACATACTTGCCTTATATCTAACTTGCAGGTGATTTTATTTGTAGACTAGTTTGTTTTTAAGTGTGTAAGTATGATTGATTTGCATGCCAAGTGGAATTAGTACCCTTATTTTACTTTGTTTTACCGTACCGTAATTCTCGGCTAGGCCTAGCTGTACGCCTAGCCGATACGCAGAGTGGCCATCGTGTGGCTAAGGAAAGTTTTGTTTTTCTGAGCATGTGCAGATTGGGCTTATCTGGCTCATTTGCATAACAATACCGCACATAAGGCTAATTCAAGTTAGACGGCTTAAACCGGCCAGCTTCCTATCCTGCTAACAATTAAAAGTCCTTGATTAAATCAACATAGATGCAGGCTTTTAACCTGTTACATACCGGTATACAGTTTTCTCCCTAATTAATTTTTAACTCCAATTAAAGATCACTTTTTTGTGGTCCCAAATTTACAAAGTATTAATCTTTATTATCTCAAATTTGAGACCACGTAGAAGCTGTTGCGCATCGGTTGTGGCGTGAATTTATCAACCTTGAGGTTTGTGTCCTTGGGTAAGGCACTTTATCTGCTACAATTGTCTCTCTCCATCAAAGAGTACGAGTAGGTACCTGGTATATTCAAACAAAACTACATTGATTACTAGCTGCAAAATTGTGGAATTCTCCCCAGGGAGCTGAGTATGTGTTTCATACGTGTTTGATCCAGTGACCGTAATATGGTAATAATGTGAGGCGATTATGCATGAAGCGCTATATAAGACCAAAATAATAGTAATATTATTATTATTGTTATTATTATTAACCAGTCACATAGGGGTCATTAGGGTAAAACAAAAATGAATAAAAGACTTCTTCTATCACAAATAACCTACAAAGTCTTGTCCTGGGCACAAGTGTATTAGCATAAGGTAGGGTCTCTATGGTTTTCAGCGATTTAGGGTCAAAAGTCATTAAAGGGTTGTTCTATCTGGTAACATTTCAAAATGCTACTAATGGAGCAGGTATGTAAGTACATTCAGGACACATTTTTCCCACCAACCGTGACGAATAAAGTACGTTCAGGACACTTTTTTTTTTCACTCAATCGTAACGAATGACCTCACTTGACCCCAATTTTAATTAATATTCATGACCTTAATTTGCATATCCTTATATTTCCTGTACAAGTTGACCTTAACTTCCGGTTCCATATGACTCCGGTTATAACCAGTTCCATACGGAATATATAAGATATATTTTGAGAGTTTATCTGAAGGATGTTAACTAAAAAACCAATCCAGTAACCTTATTATGGTTATTTCTGAACCTTTAAATTAATAAATATTATATAAGGCTAGATAACCCAATATAATATTTTTCTAACAAATAATAAATATTTCAGCATATTCATTGAAAAATCCAAGTTCAAATGGATCTACTTGTTTAGCCTCTTTTAATTTTTCTTCAAGTGATTCACTAGGAAAACAAACAAATATTTTGTGAAACATCTTGTCTTTTTTACCAATTGAATTAAATACCTTAAGCATAGCTTAATACCTTAAGCATAGCTTGTTTATTTTCCTTTAAGTTGCTGTACTCACTTGTTTAAATGACATTAATTTAGATTTAATGATGGATTTAATTTTAAAAACTTAATTTCAAATGTTTCCTTTTTAACCGTAGGGGGTAGTCTAATTTGACCGCCACACCAAATTTGCGTAATAATGACGTCATCAACCTAATTTAACCTCACGTGACCTCTAAGTTACGCAAATTTGGGTAACTTCCAATTTAATGGATGAATTTAAACATTGAGTTTCCAGGACTGTTCTAAATAAATAAATCCATCGTTGGTATTTTCAACTTTATCTATCTCCGGAGGACCCGCTCATCAAATTTGAAGAGTGGAACAATTATAAAGTTGATAAATCCAAATAGACTTAAAGAAAATTATCTCCAATACTTAAAAATGGATCCTAAAGAACTTGAACCTAATATGAAGCTAATTCACATTAATCAGTTATATGGATATAGACCAAACTATGGAATCTATTTTGGTCACCCTATAGAGATAAATCCATGTGTACCAGATCAAGAATGGAACAAATTATTAGGATCAACGGCAAAAAGGAAGCACTAGTAATTATATGCACTGGAGAAAGATTATATCAGCAATACCAACACAATGGAAACAAAATATGAAATCAGGATTTTTACGAAAAGGGTATAAAAGGAGGGGTTTTATAGTAAAAGGGTTGAAAGAAGACAAAGATTTAGAATGTACGAGTACAAAAAATATATACAGAGTCTTAGTAGAAAGAATATATCAAGCACCAACATCACAAGATAAAATGCAGAACCGATTTTGTGTCGATAGCGACAAATGGAGGGGTATTTATAAATTACCATTTAATTGCTCACAAGAGACAACAAATAGGATCTTTCAGTATAAAATAAATATGAATTATCTGCCAACTAATAGTAGATTATTTAAACTGAAGATTATAAACAACGACATGTGTTCCTACTGTCATTCACGTGTTGAAGCAATGTCACATCTATTGGTTGAATGTAATATTGCAACAGAATTATGGGATAAGTTTAGCAAATGGTGGGAAAACAAAACATGTCAAACACAAAGATTAACCTAGACCACAACTCTATATTATTTGGTTTTAATACTGAACACCCTCATCTCCTATTAAATTTATGTATTTTGTTAATTAAAAAAAATAATATTCAGTTACAAATTTGCACAAAGAAAACCTATGTTTCACGTCTTTTTGAATCGCCAAAAAATTTAATTATAAAGTTGAAAAAAATATTGCCTTTAAAAGAAATACAATACTTAAGTTCCAGGAAAAATGGGAGCTATTAAAGGATAATTTATAAAGAACTCTCTTAAAAATTGTTTGAAAAACGTTAATCAGCAAATTTTGTGCTTTTGGGTACTGTGTAAAAAAAAGAAAATAATAGGAAAAATGTATTTATTTGTAATTGTATAATTTTAAATTAAACAACTTATTGTTAGTGATTTAAAGAAATTAGGCTAAATACATAATGTTACCGTAATATCATGATGTATGTATTGAAATTAGTCTTTTTTAAATAAGTTAACCCTCTGGATACCGGATTCTTTTGTAGTGCAAACCCTTGAATACCGGATTCTTTTGCAGTGTAACAAGGTTTTTTGCATTTTTTGAGTATACGTCGTTCTAGTGGATTTTTGGGAACTTTCTGTAAATTATACAGAAAAATATTTCTAAAAACAAAGAAAGCTTATAGAATAAGCTTTCATTTGATGTATAATTTATATTTTTGGGAATTTTTTTTTCATAAAATAATATAATATAATAAATATAATATAATAGAAATGACAGAAAAATGCTACATATAAATCGTCAGCAAAAACCGAAAAAAAAAATAAATTGTAGCCAAAAATAATAAAAACAAATATAAAACATTCCTATTTCACACAGTTATATAATTTATTTACCCAACCATCCATAACTATAAGCGCGATCTTTCCATTCAAAAGCGTCGACTACCCTCACATTTCTAGGCCTAGGCTCATCATCATCAAGAACATCTCCGCCGTCAGAACTGCTTGAAGCCCCACCGTCATTATCGCTAACAGGCACGTCTAAGTCTCGCACATCTAAAAATTCACCTTCATCGCTGTCTGAATTAAAAATCAGGTCAATCGCTTGCTCTGCTGTGTACACACTTGTGCGGCCATTTCGAAAAAAATTTTGAAATTAATAACGAATTCAAATTGATATTTCTAAAAATATTTATATAAGCGCGTGTGAGTTCTTCACAGATTTCGAAAGACAAAAGCTTCACGCATGCGTGTTCAAAATTTCTGACGTATTGGAGCTAAAATAAAAACAGAAGAGTGATTTGAAAACCACCTATTTTTTAGTCAATAAATTTCGATTGCAGTCGAAAATGGGAATTCTCGGTTTGAGGTCAATTTCGACTACAGTCGAAGACGGTATCTAGAGGGTTAATATTATTAAGAATTAAGAAATACAGCATTTGTATTTTAGTAAGGAAATTAGTAAGGAAAAGTTTTGTTTTTTCTAATTTTTTAAATACTTATTTTTTTATATCAAATCGAATCGTCTTGTATTAATTTCAGTTATAATGGTTTTTTTTTTCTCGTTTTTGTAACTGTTAATATTCATTGTGTCTTGAAATAAAAAAAAAAAAAGGAAGTTAAACCAAGTCACCTTAAGATTTACGCTAAAGTAGATAGACTTAGAACTCCATACAAACAAACAAAGTGTTGGCAAAATTAAATATTTTATAACCCTCTCAAGGGATATAAAATATAACCTATTTAGTTAGTATAATTATGGGAATTTAAAAAAACCTGTAAACAAGGCTAATCTTGTTATTTTTGTAGACAGACTCTCTCTGGTATATTCAATCTCTTTTTGGATTTCCTCATTATCCATTTTTATTATACCAGTATAAATATTTAAGTCATTGTATGCTGGAGGTGCTGTTGGTATTACATTTTAGTCTTCGAAAAACAGAACTCACTGGTATACTAGTTGGTTGTAATCTTTATGCTGTAGTAATATCCCCGGAAATTATACTTTCTTGCATTTTTTTTAATGGCCTCTGCCTTTCCATTCAGAATGCTCTGATTAACCAATGCTTGAATGTCAACCTTGTCTTCCTTTCTAACGTTAGTCCTTATCTCGTTTTTGGGATTGAGACAGTTTTAGTACTCATCCTCGATAAACTGGTAGTATTCTGCATGACTTATATACTTATCACCCCTAACCTTGCTCACTAGTTTACTGATTGTACTCAGACTACTTTCTGCGGATCTCTTTATCTGCAGATGTTTGACCAACTTTGTTTCCAACCCCAGACAAAAATCCCAAAAACACAACTAGTAGCACCAATAGGAATTCCAACCGGTGCAGCGAAAACTGTTGTCGCTAAAGCAACCCCTGTAACACCACTCAATGCTGAAATTCCCAACATACCCTTGCTAGCTGTCGATAAAACAGATACCACCTTTTTGTGTTTGTGGTAAATCTTGTCTCTGTCTTGAATCTCTTGCATTAATGCTTTTTCAAGAAAGTCTATTCTGTTGAGACTGTAACTTTCTTAAGGAAGTCCCCAGGAGCCCTAAGGAGAAATCTGAGAAATGCTTTCCTGTATCATTTTGTCTACGTCAAAACTCATATTTTTTATTGTAATAAATAAATAAATAAAAATACGAATCTTACATTTACAAAAGTCAGATCTGGAGAATCGTACCAATTACCGACTTCTATAGATAATAGAGATAGTATAGTGAAAAACAGGGCCCCCGTGACCATTTTTTAGGGACCAAGGTTTCTCTGTTGATTTGCCATCACTAGGGTATAAATTAAAAAATGAGCGGGGGTGAGCCTTTAGAAAAAGGGCGGAACATGTTTTTTGGCGGCCATTTTTAAAATGGCCGCCAAATTTATGATAATGGCTCATAACTTTACTTTAACTCTATGAAAAAGAGTAAATCTGGGTCTAACTATATGTTATTAAGATCACTGAATTTAATGAGACATGTTTCAAAAACCTAGGATGGCAGCCATTTTTTGAAATTCAAGACGGCTGCTATACAATTGACAAAAAATGAAATATTTCAGTATAATTCCACAACTCCTCTATGAAAAATGGGAAACTTGTTTTGGGCTCTCTGAGTCCAATAAACGTAGTTTCAAAAAGCTGGGATGGCATATATTTTGAAATTTAAGATGGCTGCCACAGAAACTGTCGAAAATCAAAATCCTTTGGTATGTAGAGTAATTGCAGTTTACCTCAATCAAAAATGGTAAATTTGGTGTCTAATCATAAATTATTGTGCCCTCACAGTTCAATAAACATGGCTTTAAAAGCTAAGATGGCAGACATTTTGAAATTCAAAATGGCCGCCACAAAAACTGTCAAAAACCTAATATTTTGGTATGTATAATTCCACTTCTCTTCAATTAAACACGTTAAATTTTTAATTTGGTGTCTAATCATATGTGAGGTCTCACTACAAAATGAGTTTCATCGTTAGAAAATCAAAAAAATGAGTTTATATATTTTATTTTGGTAGATCACATTATAAGCTTTAATTTGGTCTTTGAATGGCTTCCCTAGGATATATAGATCCAGAGATGTTAGCATTTAAAGTTTTGGTGTATGAGAACTAGGTTTTGAGAAAATCGGCCTTAAAGATAAACTTACCTGTACAAATAATAGGACTAGAATTACAGAATATGCGAAAAGAACACTGTTTTAGTAAGAAAATTCACTTAAAAAGTACACAATCATAAAATATAAGTATGAAGTTATTCAAAAATATTAAAATCAAAATTTTGTAAAAATGTTGCCTTTGACCTATTTAGGTGAATATCCCAATATGATTTCACCAACGATGCGTCTCGTTTTGTGGTGAGATCTAACATATGTTATTGTGCCTATGAGTTTAATAAACATGGTTTTAAAAAGCCAGGATAGCAGCCATTTATAAATTGAAGATGGCCGCAATAAAAAATCATTAAAAAATCGTTGAAAATCGAAAATTTTGTTATGTAATTCCACTTCTCCTCAAATAAAAATAGTAAGTTTTTCAATTAAATATTTCAGAGCAATATAATTTCCACAGGATTTTAGCAGATGTTTTGCCCTTTCAGTCGAAGAAACTTATTGAAGAGTTGTTTCTTGCATATTAAAAAAATAACAGAGTTTCTATAACAGCCGGTCATAAGATAAAGTTAAATTACGATTGCTGCCATTTTATGGCTACAAAACCATACAATTATAACTCTGGTATCTCACTATTATGTGTTACACCAACTCAATTTCCAAAGAGCACAATTCAAACTTATTAAACTCAACTTTCTTTTCTTGACTTGTAATCACTCTTTAGGATTTTGTTAAACTCTTTATACTTGATGGAAACTGGTCTTGTTTGTAGTGTGTATTAGGTATTTTTTGCCTAGTATTCTCCATTCCCTTTCTTCATATTTGATTGACTCTTCTTAACCATACAGTTAAAACTTAAATGTACAATCATTGGCTCAGGAAAGCAAACAGGCAAAAAAAATCTACTGAAATTCTGATGCTCTTACAAGTTCAACCATAGAAAAACTTAGTTTTGTCTTAAAGTTTGTATACAAGGTTAATAAAAATCATTAAATGAGCCAACTACCTAGCATACAATTAATTAAACTTTTTGTTAAGAGCTCATAAAATACCGATAAACTGTGAGTGAAAACTGGTTTATGGAAAGTTTTGTGCAGAGAAACACTGAGCCAAATCAACTAAGAGGCATTATACTGGCAGAACAAATTGATAACGATAGTAGAGTGATGAGAGAGTGATGAAAATGAGCATTCGTCTTCTGATGACGAGAATAATGAAGTATTAACGTATTGTGTTAATCATTTTGAATTATTCCAGTAAGTTTCAGAGTTGTAATAAGCGAATAGTAATACTTTTCATAGTTACGTTTTGTCTCTTTGTTTATCTAACAAAGACATTTTTATTGTATGGTATAAATAGTACTATTCACTTCTGAAAATTGTCACATTTTGCATTTATAAGCCAAATGTGTACATAATAATGGCTGATATATTGGAAATTAGAAATTAGTATGCCTGTCACCCAAGCTTTTTGAAATAATTATTTTGTTATTTAATGGACTCAAAGTGTCCACAAAATCGAGAAGTGTTTTTAGAAAACAAATATTTTATTTTCAACGATTTTTTTTTTGGTGGCCATCTTGAATTTAAAATTGGCTGCCATCCTTAACTTTTGAAAACCATGTTTTATTAAACTTTAGGAGTGCACAATAACATATTAGTAGACACTAAATTTGTTGCAATTTTCGATTAAGTGGAATTGTAAAAACAAAATACTTGATTTTCAGTGATTTTGTGGCCGCCATCTTTAATTTCAAAATGGCTGCCATCCTTGCTTTTTTGAAACCATGTTTATTGGACTCATAGAGCATAACAAAATATGATTGGACACCAAATTTACCATTTTTGATTGAAGAGAAGTAAAAATATAAAAAAAATATTTGATATTCAAAGATTTTTGTGGTGGCCATCTTGAATTTCAAAATGGCTACCATCCTTGCTTTTTGAAATGTTTTATTGGATTCATGGTGCATAATAACATATGATTAGACACCAAATCTATCATTTTTGATTGAGAAGTGGAATTGCATACCAAAATATTATATTTTCAATGGTTTTTGTGGCGGCCATTTTGAATTTCAAAATGGCTGCTATCCTAGCTTTTGAAACCATATTTATATAAACTCGGAGAGCACAATTTAATATGAATAGACACCAAATTTACCATTTCTGATTAAAGAGAAGTAAAATTACATACCAAAATATCTTGATTTTCGACGGTTTTGTGGCGGCCATCTTGAATTTCAAAATGGCTGCCATCCTAGCTTTTGAAACTATGTTTGTTTAACTCAGAGAGACTAAACACATATGATTAGACCAACATTTACCATTTTCATAGAGATGTGGAATTTTACTGAAATATTTCATTTTTTGAAAAGTATATGGCAGCCATCTTAAATTTCAAAATGGCTGCCATCCTAGGTTTTTTAAACATGTCTCATTGAATTCATTGACCCTAATAACATATAGTTAGACACCAGATTTACCTTTTTTATCTAGTAGAAGTAAAGTTATGAGCCATTGTCTTAATTTTGGCCGCCAAAAAACATGTTCCGCCCTTTTTCTGGTGGCTCACCCCCGCTTTTTTATTTATACCCTAGTGATGGCAAATCAGCAGAGAAACCTTGGTTCCCGAAAAATGGTCAAGGGGCCCTGTTTTTCACTATACTAAGATGGTACCGCAAGCATTTTTTGCAAAGGCAATTATAGAAAAGTTCGTTACAACAATCTGACAAACACCGCCATATTTGCCGTGACGAGAAGAAACCCCAACGTCGATTGGGCGCCGCATGGGTCTGGAGTTTCTTTTAATTCGGGATTTTTGACGGATAAAGTTGTCAAAAGGCTTAACGCTAATAAAAGAGATTTAAATCTCAGTAATGTTGAATACGACGAGGATCGTGGTACGGTGATAATAGCAACGGATCAAATAAATTCTGGTGGCGATGAGTTTAACCTGGTCGTACAAGTCGTACACGAAGTCTTCGCGAAATTTGTAGGTTTTGAAGGTAGACTCAGGCTAAAACAAAATGAGATGGTGAATTATTTATACACTTAGACGAATTAAGCACCCACGAAAACGTTTTAAATGAAAACAAAAGTGATTTGCTATGCGTTGTACAGTACCTTTAACCAAGCGGGAAAATCTTGCGGATTTCGTTAAAGTGAGCCGATACTACCTCGAGGATTATAAAAAATTACGATAACCTCCCTCACCTTTAGGATATATGATGAAGAAGGTAACGAGGTTGAAAATATGGGTAAGTTGTTTACGATAACCTTATGTTTGAAATTGGCTTAAAGAAAATTGAAAAAATAATTAAAAAAAAAAAGTATATATTAGTGAAGCAAAGAAATACGAAAAATACAGCTACCAAACAATTTACAAAGATAATAAACCATATATTTTAAAGACTAGTAAATCGGATGCAATTTATGCTGTGAACCAAAACTCTTCTTCCTCGTTTGGTATAATCGATCACCCGGACGACCTTATAAGTTTGGTATAATCGACCAACGTTTTTACGAGGAAACTAGCAAGTACATTCTAAATTAAGGGACAGTTGGATGGCCTGGGTTAAACTTAAACAATGACGTCAAGGTCCACTTCAAAGAACCTCTAGCCAATAAAAGAATGTACAAAATATTTGCAAACATTCAGGTGAAGGGGATCTACATTGACTCTTGGTAAAAAGTTTCACCAAATGAAAATAATCGCAGTAGGCTGCAAGCTTAAACCCAAGCAAGAAATTGAACTAGACGAAGATAAGCTTCTGACTTAAACAATTTATTCATTATAGTAAAATATATAATGAATAACATTTCAGGGTCCTAACAAGTCAAAATCTTCAGGATCTTCAAATAAATCTTCTCGATCATCATATATTGGATATATATTTTCAAAGTTCATTTTTAATATTTATTTTATTAACAATAATAAAAACAAGTATGATGAGTATCGAATACGAATATAAACCTAGAAAGATTCACAGATATACAGGAAGGGGCCAACCAGGACTTGCAGGAAGAAGAAGCTCTATTAGTATTCCAATCACTTCGGTAAGTGAAGTTTATCCGGGAATAATGTTTACAGCCAGGATGCCTATGCTAAATAACCACGACTGTATAGTACCCAGTACCGCAACCCTGAGCTTCAATATCGAAGTTAGTACGACGTCAAAGGTAGCAAATGCAATGAATTGGAACGTAGTAAACCACGTTTTGATGGTGATCAAATTGGGAGGTAAAGAAATTCTCAATGTCAGCAATTGGAATATGTACAGCTGTTTTAAGCAAAAATGGTTGAGCCCCTTTGAGAGTTCCGACGAGTTGGTAAATCAGGATGTCTGTTAAACAAATATCAGAAAGGTAAGGTGCAATGCAGATGACAAAGATTCCTCTGTTGCAAACGACAAATGCTATGGCTGATGCGTTTGTAAATAAGTTTCCTATTCCTCTACACACATTTGAATTGTTGGGTAAGGATAACATACTCTATTTTCAGCACAGCCTAACCGACCAGTTATCCTTTTGAAATCACTCTGGCCCCTGCACCCGAGGTTTTAAATGGGGTAGGAAAAATCCAACCTTTAAGATAACAAACATAAAATTAGAAGCCGAAATGCTGACAAAACCTAAACAGGCAGATACGATTCACAGACATATTACCAGTAGGCAATCCATCCTATTTGATAGAGTCCTGCATTATACCCAATACAATTTCAACAAGCAAGATACTTTGTGAAATATCCTCGCAATAACGCATTGCGAATCTCTTAAAGGTGTACTAATGCTTTTTAGGGATCCAGTCACAGGTTATGGACACGACCATCAGACATTTGTTAATCTGAAAATTACATCCTACGTCTTGAAACTTAACGGAGTACCTCGGCAATTTTTACGAAAACACGGATGGCCTGACACCCGGGATGCAGTATTACGAAGCTAAAAAGCACTTTATCTCTGAAGAAAATGAAAATTATCGAGAACTGGTGAAACAATGAGTGCAAAACTCGAATGTCACGTATTCTTGGTGATGGATGCCTAGCTGGTTATTGCAGGTAAAGAATTTGGAAAAATTAAGTATTAAAAAAGAATGATTGACTATCCGATGAAAGCTCTCTCTGCTCTAATAGTCGGGCAAAGTGACAGCGGAAAGAATGTCTATATGCTAATTTATTTTAAAATCAATACAAAGAAAGGTATGTGAAATACATTGTTTATAATCGACGACTGAAGCGCCACTCCACGCCACGATATTGCAAAGAGAAGATCTATGCTAAGCAAGCTAGGCTTTACCGGTTGTCACTACGGACAACGTTTATGGGTGCTAACACAGAGTTATACTGCTATATCTAAACATGTTAGAAGGCAAATAAAATGGATAGTAATGTTCGATACAAACGATAGATGTGACTGGGATGAATTGATGAGACAACAACATTTGATAAAAGATTTGAGGTCCTCTAGGTCTTCGACTTTATTAAACGTTTACAATCTGTTTTATTGAGGTCCTCTACGTCTTCGTCTTCAATAAACGGTCACAAAACGTTTTAATAAGTCCGCTACGTCTTCGTCTTTAATAAACGGTCACAAAACGTTTACAGAACGTCGAAGTTTTGACTACAATAATTGTGCCGCAAAGGTCTTTTAATGACGTTCAGCTACATGCTTCAGCTTTTACATGCTAGCACCACCAAACGACAACAATAAACGATATAATGATAGGCCTACAAACACCGTTGAGGGGTACAATTCAAACAGAATTTTATATTCTACCCAACAGGGCCATTAGTCTATCTCAATGAACTTATTTAATCGATTTTATATTTAGAATTTGCCTATCTAGAGAATACATATTTGTTTATCTTAAACAAACTGCTGTTTTCTCCCTGACGAGAGAGGTGGGGGTGGGGGTGGGGCGCTACCCGACGGGGACTGCTGTTTCTCTAAGCTTATTCTCCCTACCATACACATCCATATAACAATGACAAAAAAATAATGTTATCTATCAGACAGTTAACCTGTTACTAGAGAACCAGGAAGTGTCTCGAATTGCACTCAATTCTGATTGGTCACTTTAGTTGAGTACTGTGTTTTTGAATTCATGGTGATGGAGTTAAGTCAGTTTATACATTCTTGGAAGGTAGTTTAGCAGTATTATCCACTATGGAGGTAAGAGGTTTGTTTTATTATTCAGTTAATGTGTGTAGGCATGATACAGTAGTGAGTAGTGGTATTAAGAAAGACTTGGAGAGACCTAGCCTAGGCCAGGCCTGGCATATTTGTGCATAAATTTGCATAGACATAGACATAGTCATAGGCATAGACAGTTCACACTGTTCTCTCTCTGTGCCAGCTATTTATACTCAGTGAGGATATAGATAGGCTATGCTAGCGTAGCCTTAGGGATATGGCCATAGGGCCTTTGTTGGCCTAGCTAAACTGCAGCCTTGCCTCATAGCCTGTTTAGTTATGAGAATGTTGATTAGGCCGTGTTTTCATAATTATTATAATATAATTATAGGCTATCAAGTGCATGCTTTATTGAAATAAAGTTGGTGTTTTAGGGGTAGGGCTTGGCCTAAACCGGGGTGGGGTTAAAGGCTAGTCTAGCAATTATTATTTGCTGAGAGTTGATGTATGTAATCACCAATTATTAATTAATATAAATGGTGACTTTTATTTCAGAATTGTCTCTACTAAAAACTCAATCAAATGTGGTGGTGTAGGGAAGTATTTTGATTGTTTGGAAGCCTTACTGTGTCTGTGGCAGTTGATTGAACAAACAGAAAATTACCGGCTTTCGTCAAGGTGAATATAATGTTTTCTTTACGTTTTAAGTTTACTGGTCCTAGGTTCTGGTTAGCAACATGCTTAAAATAAATTATATGTACTGTAGTTACTATATGATGACGGTTATTAAATACAGGTCTCCCTCCAATCTAAGACCACTTTTGGGACCGGGATTTTCATGGTTTTTAGCAGCTTCGGTCTCTAGAATAATAACAATAAGACATAGTCAATTTGCGACCACAGAAAAGTGGTCTTTATTTAGAAGTAGTCTTCAATTGGAGCGGTCTTTCATTAGAGGGAGATCAGTAATAAAATTTAATGTGTACGTAATTAGGCCAAATAGGGCAAAAGAGCAAACTCCACTCATTGAGAGAGTAAACAAACGATAGGCCCTAGTACGCAGCCAGTGTAAGATGACCACTGTCATTTGTATGTCCACCCACGTCCTGTACCATTGTCATGTCTGTTTTTTCTACTTGCCAAGTAAATAGCGGGCATACGTCAGTACAAAAATGAACGCGGGCATTCTACACAGCTATGAAGTTTCTATAAACGGGAGTACACGCTTTTGTTCTATTTATACCCTTTGATTTGGCCTATAAGGGACATTGAAATTGTAACTGTTTTGTAGGAATGGAAACCGATAATTCAATTTTGAAAAAAAATGCTAGTCTCTTACTTCTTAGCTACTGTACATTATGCATATCATACTTATACATTAATTTCGAAGGGATATAACACATTTAAAATTTCATTTATTAAGGTACATTTAATACAATTTAATTCGTTTTCCTAGACAGGAATTCACTTTTGAAAAAAAAACAACGGCTATTCTCTTACTTATCTTAGCTACTGTACATTATGCATATCATACTTATACAATAATTTCAAGGGGATATAACACATTTAAAACCTCATTTATTAAGGTACATTTAATACTGCAATGTGCAATATTGTAATACAATTTAATTTGTTTTCCTAGACATATATCACCTTAATTTTTTTAAGAAAAAATTGTGCAAAACCTAAAAGAGGAAATCACGAAAAGGCAGTATGAAATACTTTATGTATAAGGAAGGCAGGCATCCCCCCACCACAGACACACACAAAAAGATTGTGTTACAAATGCATGCACATTTTTTTTTTCTAAATTTGCAATATTGTTTGCCTGCTTAAAATTTCAGAAACCCAAAAGTGACGCTGACAGCACTCCAGTTAAAGCTGTCTCTGAGGAAAATGTCATCAACGAGGAAGCTATCATAAAGGAGGAGGTATATAATGATGTGAAAGAAGTAGGAGGTTCTGACAATGAGGATTGAATAGCATTTTCCATCAGAGTAATCTAATACTAAGTAGGGCTTTTGTTATATGGTACCCTCCTTTCCAATGCGATTCAATATCTATTTTTGTTTGTCAGTGGGAGCTGTTAGGTTACCCAATTACACTACACCTGCAATTCATCACCTTGGAATCTAAGACAAAAGTTTTAAACTTGTGTACTTGCTTCTAGAAACCTGACAGTGTCTGCATGAGTAACTATATATTTTTGTTACACTATATAGAAATTGTGAGATCTAATATCGGTGGAAGTAAATTATTGTATTCCTTTCATTTGAGAAATTATAATTTGCACTGGATGATGAAGCTAATCCTTGTTGGATAACATTACTAAATTTGTATTCTCTTGTAATAAAGAACAATTTCCACATTCTGTATCTTTATACATACTCTTCATTTATACACAAACATTTCTATATACAATTTACAAAAGATCAAGAATGAATAGTTTTCTTTTATCTTTTTGTTGGATCATTTGAAACTATTCATTAATATCTTGCCGTTTATATTCATAGACCCTTAAATATAAGAGTATTCATATTTGCCAGTTAGACAAATGCTTAATGTAATGTAATAGCTATGTGTAGATTCTTCAGTAGTTTTAATTAGTAGACAAGTATTCTGAAGAAAAAAAAATGAAACCCTGGTCCCTAGTTTACTAAACCAGTGTTTTAAGTATGCTCATTATTTACCATGTTACAGTATATTGGTTCGCCAAATAACTATTTGTTTATATCTTGTAAGTATGTTTGATACTTTAATAAAATGCAAAAAAAAAAATCGAATGAGTCATGACCTAGCGTTTATATTCAATACACTCTATGTTGGAGGTTCCTTTGTAGGACTTTCTTAAAATGCATTTTTTTTAAACATCTGCAGGACATTCTGGACATTTTAAAAAGTTTTGTGAACATTCATAAACGATTTTCTGGATGTTCTTAAAAGGTTTTCTTAACGTTCTTAAAAAGTTTTCTAAACGTTAAAACATTTTTTTGAATGTTTTTATAAGGTTTTTCGAAACGTTCTTCAAAGGTTTTCTCAACGTTATTAAGAGGTTTTCTGAATGTTCTCAATACGTCTTCCAAACGTCTAAAGGTTTTCTGCAGGTCCACAAGACTGGAAAGCAATTGCATAAATGGGTTTTTTTTTATAGGTTTTGTAACATTTAGAAAACGTTTTTATGAAACGTCCGAAGAACCATCTTGGAACGCTTTTAGAACGTTCAAAAAACGTCCAATTGTTAGTTGGGGAGGTATTACCTACAGTTAAAGGCTTTGTATATAAAATTAACGTTAACGAAGGGGTTAAACCCAAACATCAGAAACTTAGACGGTTACCATTCTCAGTAGGCCCCTACGAGATAAAGTGTCTGCCGATTTGGTCTCCCCAGTAGTGATATCATAGAAACGTCCAGGGAACATAGGATTATGTGTAGACTAAAGGGAAGCAAACAAATTTATAATCCCACATAAATTCCCACTACCTAAAACAGATGAGGTTTTTTGCGAAATTCTACAATGTTTACACAATTCGATCTTGAGTCCGCATACTATCAGCTCAGTTTACATGAGGCATCCAGACATTTAACAACTTTCATAACTCATGATGGGTTGTTAAGATACAAAAGGGTATGTTTTGGGTTATCGTCTGCCCCATCGGTATTCCATAGAATGATGAATACGATTTTATCAGGTCTAAAAGGGGTTCAGTGTTATCTTGTTGATATTATAGTGTATGGGCAAACCAAGAGGAAACATGATGCAAATTTTCAAATGGTATTATCCAGGTTAGACTCGCATAGTATCAAGCTCAATAAAAAATGTAAATTTAACCAGACGTATATAAAGGTTTTGGGTCATAAAATTAGCAATGAAGTTATCGAAGCCGGTGACAAGCACATTGCTATTAGTCCCAGGTGACCGTAGCTTTTCTTGGGCTAGCAGGTTATTTTGCTAAGTGTGTACAAAATTTTGCTCAAATAGTGGAACCACTACGTTTATTGCTTAGGAATGACAGTAAATGTAAATGGTCAGACAGCTGTCAATCAAGTTTTGATATTATTAAGTTAATTATTATAATAGAAAGTCCTAAACTATAAATGTTTGATCCAGATTTGCCAGTAATTCTTAGAACTGATGCATCTCACATTGGGTTGGGAGCTTGTCTAAATCAAGTTAAAGGGGGTAAAGAAGTCACAGTAGAATGTGCTTCTCGTACGCTGTCACAGGCTGAACGTAATTACTCTGTTGGTGAGAAAGAGGCACTTGCGTGTGTATGTGCTTGCGAGAAGTGGCATGTCTATTTGTGGGAACGTAAGTTTAAACTCTGTACTTTGTTTATTAAGGGTACAGACCGACAGTCAATGAGGATTGCTCGGTGGAATTGTAGATTAAAGAGATACAATTATGATGTGGAATATACTAAGGGATGTGACAATGTGATAGCGGATGCAATGTCAAGATTGTCCATTGATTGAGAGAAGAGAAAGAAAATGTAGTGTTGGAAGATGATTATGATGCCGTATGCCAAGTTTTGGTGGATACTGTGTCCAAGAGTATTCCCTTACATGTATTTAATGAAGCATGTAAACAGGATGAAGCTTTTGTTATCTTAAAAAGATACATACCAAGTGGGTGGCCAAGATTTAAACAGCTCAATGAGAATGCAAAACCATTCAATTGCTGTAAAGATGAGTTGAGTATTTCAGGTTATGTTATAATGAGAGGTGATAAATTGGTCGTCCCAAACCGCCTGGCTGAGCAGGTACTGACTCTAGGACAAGTATTCCACCAGGGCATGACTAGGACAAAACAAAGATTAAGGAAATTATTCTGGTGGCCCTTAATGGATGTGCAAGTTGAGAAACTAATAAAGGAGTGTGCTATTTGTCAACATAATGACAAATCCATTAAACATGCATATGCTCCATTAAAACCGGTGCCGTATCCGGATCACCCTTGGGAAAAGCTTGCTATGAATACAGTAGGTCCATTTGAAAGGGGGCCACATGATTGTTGATTTGCAATAACGCTTGTGGATTATTATAGTAAATGGCCGGAGGTCGGATTCACCCCCAACGGTGACAACCGATAAGATAATTTCTTTTCTTAAGCATATTTTCAGTCGGGAAGGGTTCCCAAAAGAAATTGTCACTGATAATGGTGTTCAATTCACGTCCCGAGATTTTCAAACTTTCTTGAGTGACAGGGAAATTAAACACTGTTTTTCTTTTGTGTATTACCCACAGGCAAATGGGGCCGTAGAACGTTTTAATTCAGTTTTAAAGAATATTGTCCAAAATGCCATACATACTTGTAAACCATGGAGAATAACAATGAGTCAATTTCTCGGAATAATATATAAGGCCCATAAGGCACATTCCACCACAGGGGTTTCCCCCTCCGTTCTCCTTCATGGTCGACATATGCAAACAAAGTTAAATTGCCAGAAGTAAATTTCCAGGTGTAAATATTAAGGGTGTTAGAGAAAGGGTATCAGTTAAACAGAGGAAATACAAGGCTTATACTGATCGAAAAAGAAATTCTGAAACCACCAAATTAGATATTAGAGATTGGGTACAGATTAGACATCCGGGGTTTTTGTACCAAAGGGGTTTAATACTTAAACTCGTTTAAAAGTTAAGTGACCACACTTTTCAAATGTCTGACGGAAGGAAGTGGAATATTAGTAAGTTGAATAAATGCACTTCTCCACAGACAGTTACAGAGGATTGTCTTGTGGATTTTGAGTTGGATAAAGATAAGGAAGTGAATACGCAGTGGAGTTTTCCATTAAGAAGAAGTAGTAGAATGAGAAGACGTCCTAGATTGTTAGACGATTAGGAGTAGTTGTTTAAGTGTTTGAAACACAGTTCATGGTTAATTTTATTGCTGCGAAGCAGCCAATTTATATTCTTGACAGCAATTTGAACTCTGAAAGGTCATTATTTGTCAAAAGAAAAATGGCCTAAGACAACTGAAAAGCGGAGTTTCCTTCTTTGGTTCTGCCGGGTAAAATCAATTACTTTAGGCGACGTTTGTAGACTAACCTACTCGTACCAACGTCCGCATGTCGCGACGCTGGAGTACTATTCAGCGTTTTTACTATACAGTATTTCTAGGTTTTCTACGTTTAATCGGCTCATGTCTCAGCCACAATAGTGTAACAAAATTGTGCAGTCCACCCCCTATTATAAATAGATTAGGCCACTCCCCCAATGCTGGGAGCCGATTGGCTATCTAAAAATAGCTGCGTTGGGATCTTAAGACCCATCGCCCAAGACATGTAGTAGTTGAGCTCTGGATCTCATGAAGTTTAGAACTGGGAAATCCCGACGTTAGTGTTAAGTAAGGTAGGACCTGTAGTAATTCTATAAAATAGCTTATAGTCGAACTCAGTCATTAAAACTTGAGAGCCCAATAAGGGACAGGCCTACTTATAGTTTAATTTCGGTGTTAACGGAAACCGGTCGGCGGCTGCTGTGTGTTCCGCATACGACATTGTATTTGTTGTTGATAATGGTACCAGTTTTATTGACCCAATAAATGCTATGAGAAACTCATTTAATTTTGTTTGAAGTTTATTCAATAGTCGATCCGTATTATCTGACGGCGTGTCCGACAGACTTACTTACGCAGGACTTAGACTAGACTGAGACTGCTTGGCCGAAACCGCCACACTGGTGTCAGAAGTGGGATACATTGGTTACGGACGGCAGCATTGAATATTTGTGAGTGAACTACCCTCGCAAGTATTATTATTAGGCCTTAGGCCTAGATGGATTTTGACGGATTTGGTGAGTGATTACCCTCACAAGGAATAACCAGTATTATCGGGCCTAGGATTGCGAGTGAACTAACCTCGCAAGGACACAGACGAATTTTGCGAATTTTGCGAATTTTGAGCGCACCCTCGAAAAGGGATTATTAGAGGAATTCTGACGAATTTCAGTGAGTGATTACCCTCACAAGGAATGTTTATCATTTTGCCTACACGCATGGTTTCTCTATTGAATCATGGCCAGGAATGGAAAATTCATTGGAATGTTTGAGGAAGGAGATACAGCGACTGGAGGGCGACATAAAATTTTCAGGCATGGAGATGAGAGAGACCAATATGGAAGGCCTACCAGGCCAATGTGACATGAATCCATTAGCAACAAGTGCCGAATATAGTTCTACACCATGGATGAGGAACCGGCCAGACGATGGGCCGATTGATAACACTGACCACTTGAAGGGAACGGAAGCACGTTATTCATTCCCGACAGGACCACCTGTTTGATATAACTCAACGCCGTGGATTAGGCCTATAGGAATTAGCAGGACTGGGCCTACAGACGCTAGGCCAATGCCCGCTGTTGGCCGAACCTACCCCAAGTAGACAGTGGAATATGAGGAAGCAGGAGCTTCAAGCCTACCTTCGGTTGGACCACTAATGGCCCAGTCGACTGAAAAGAGAGGGACGACACAGACGGAACCCCAAACATCATCCTGATTGCCATGACCCTTAACTAGGGAGCCAAGGGTAGTTGGCGAGGAAGCGTTTTCTCTGAGATTTGGCAGCGATTTTCGAAAACCGATAATTACTCCAGATAGGTACGAAGGGAAGACGCCATGGAGGAACTACGCCCAACATTTTGAAGCATGTAAATCAGCGAATGCATGGTCTGACAAGCAGGCAGGAGCATTCTTGAAGGCTAGCCTGAAGGGGCAGGCACTGACAGTTCTGGGGGCTAGCCAAGGACGGGAAAGCACTTACACAGAATTACTTGTTGCTTTAGAGCAACGATTTGGACCCGGGCGGAAAGCAGAAAACCACCTAATGTCATTACGATTAAGGAGACAAGGACCTAAGGAGAGCCTTCAAGAGCTAGGACAAGCTGTTCGAGAGTTGGCATACCTGGCATATCCCGAATTTGACGAGGCCGGAGTGGAACGCTTAGGGAAGGGGCACTATATGGAGGCAGTAGGAAGACCGGAAATAAGAGAAGGGATCTTCCGAGCGGCACCTTCCACTCTAGACGAAGCCATACGTGCAGCGTTATCCACAGAGAGTTTCTTAAAATAGGAGGATGAAAGACCCCCTAGACAGCCTATGAAGTATGTTAGACCGCTTATACCGGAGGAAAATTCAAGGCAGGTGGCCTTTAAGAAAAAAATAGCAGATTGGATGAGACGTATAGAGGGAAACCTGCATTCAAAACAGGCGACGTCAGTACCCGAAACCCCAGCTGGGCAGGACGGCAAAATGTGGCAACAGAGGAGAAGACTGGTATGTTATAATTGCAGACTGGAGGGACACATTGCTCGACGCTGCCCGAAAAATTACACACGTCAATCGGGAAACGACGTGCAGCCGATCCATGGGTCGGGAGAAGGCTGGAACGAACCGAGGACCCATCAAATACTCAAGGAAGCGGAAGAACCCCTTCAACGACACAATAAATCAGCCAGAGAAAAAAAAGGACATACTCACAATACAGCCCAAGAGAAGGATTGTATGTATCAACTAAAGTTAATGGAATTAAGGCTAACCTACTAGTCGACACAGGAGCCTCCGACACAGTCTTGTTCTCCAATTTATATTACCAATTACCCAAAGAAAAACGTCCAGAACTTCAGAGAGCAAAGATGAACCTTCAACAAGCAGATGGGAACTCACTAGAGACCATAGGGTGTGCCTACGTAGGACTACAGATTGGTCAGACATTTCAATCGGTTCGAGTAATCTTTGCAAATTTAAAAGTGTCTGGATTACTAGGGATGGATGTTCTCACATCAAGTGGATCGTTATTGGACCTGGGGAAACTCCAGATGAAAATCGGAAAGGAATCAACTAGCTTAACTGGACCCAAAGGTACCAAGTTCAATTCGAACGTGATTATAGAAGATACAACTGTGATCCTACCAGGTCATGAACACATACTTACCGGATTCGCCCGAATGTTGACGAGCTGTCCGGTAGTAGGAATAGTGGAACCTAACCAAGAAGAAGAGCTGGCTAAGAATGGCCTAATTCTAGCAAGGACAGTAGTGAAGGTTGAAGACGGACAACTGCCGTTACGCGTTTTTAACCCCGGTAAAGAACGACGAGTCCTTCGAGAGGGAACCACAATTGGCAAGCTAACACCAATATTAGAAGACCAAATCGAATCTACACATAGGAAGGAGCCGCCTGTTAGCAGCAGACGAGTACCCGAGCACCTTAGTAATCTTTTGCAGCGGAGCGTGGCATCCATTGACGGAAAATACCACGAACAAGTTGCATCACTTTTGGCTGAATTTCAAGATTTGTTTTCTAGAGGAGATTACGTTTTAGGGAGAACTGGCGAAGTAAAACACCACATAAATGTTGGAACGGCACAACCAAATAAGGAACAACCCCGGCGCCAGACGACGGAGGCCAGTGAACAGATAAACCAGCAAGTGCAGGACCTGTTAGACAGAGGCCTGATTGAGCATTCGGAGAGCCCATGGGCATCAAATGTTGTCTTGGTCACGAAAAAGGACGGGACGAAGCGCTTTTGCGTGGATTACAGACGTTTGAATTCAGTTACCATAAAAGATGCCTACCCCATACCTAGGATAAACGATTCACTTGACGCACTTTCAGGAGCCAGGTGGTTTTCCACCTTGGACCTCGCCTCAGGATATTGGTAAGTTGAATTAGATGCCGAGGCGAAAGATAAATCAGCATTTGTAGTGCGTGGGGGCCTGTATTCTTGGAAGGTAATGCAGTTTGGGTTGTGTAACGCTCCATCAACATTTGAGAGACTGATGGAACACGATTTATCTGGATTGCAATGGGATATACTACTGGTGTATTTAGATGACATAACCGTGTATGGGAAAACTGTAGAGGAGAATATCAACCGCCTTAGGAAAGTCTTTGTTCGATTACGAGGAGCAGGCCTAAAATTGAAACCAAATAAGTGCACCCTGTTTAAACAGGAAGTCTTGTATCTAGGGCATCGAGTTTCGCATGCTGGAGTGATGACTGACCCGGCTAAAATTGAAGCCATAAAGGAATGCCTCAGAGAAGTACGCAGTTTCTTAGGATTAGCCTGTGGTAGTGTACTTAAGGCACCATCGCCAGTATCTTTATGGACGCCATATTGTGATCAGGACCGATCATGCGTCATTGCGCTGGCTGACGAATTTCAAGGAGCCAGAAGGACAGCTAGCGAGATAGCTACAGGCGATAGGAGAGTATGATTTTGAAGTGGTCTACCGGCCCGGACTAAAACATGGGAACGCTGATGGGCTATCAAGGAAACCATGTGGACAATGCGGAAAGACCGCAGATAACAGCAGAAGAAGAAAGAAGCCTGGGCAGGAGTAGAGGTCGAAATAGAACCACCATTAGATTCATCAGGAACTAATGCTTCTGTACGAGCGGTACAAATACATAAAAACACTCACCTCGATGACATTCGTAAAGCCCAACTGGAAGATAATTCAATGCAGAGAGTTATAAAAATCAAGGAACAAGGCGGGCCACAGCCGCCATGGGAGGAAATGGCTGGATTGAGCCGAACGGACAAAGTGTACTGGCAGATTTGGAACTTATTGGAGGTGCGGGATCATAGGCGTAGATCCCGGGGGGATGGAGGGGATATATCCCCCCCCAATATTTGACAAGGGGGGATGGTCCATTGAATCACCCCCCCCCAATATTTTGACTATGTATGCGATAAAATGGAGCTTTACACACTTCAAAAGACTGTCACAGAAATAATTTGCACTGTCTTATGCGCTTACAAAGATGATAATTAGCATAATGTATTAATGTTGATAACAAAATTATTTTATCTGGGACCAATCTAAGCTCTTCTTTTCTTAGATGTTAGATGTGCTTGCAAAGAGAGCCACATTTCACACTGAAGGGTGTGTACGACATCAGTAATGTTATATCAATTCCAAGAATGTTTAAGGTTATATCGGTTGATGAGGAATTTATGGATTAGGCCTATAACAGCAAATTGCATCAATTTATTTTGAAAGCTTCCAGCTTCAGAGGGGGGGGGGGCACATCTCCTGCCCACACAAGGGCACACATTGGCGCTAACACCAGGCGCGTAACAGTGGTCTTGGGTCAGAGTGGGTATATTTTTTTTAAATTTTTTATTTCAACCATCTTTAAAGAGGGTAACCCTTCTAGTTTAGCCCACTGGTTAACTGACCATTCAGGGGCCCTCTGAAA
>NW_022739814.1:144887-154394 GCF_011630105.1 Anneissia japonica
GGGGGGGGGGGAATGTGAGACTCCACAGGATCATGTTTTTGTTTATTATTTTGCTTCTTTCTTTTTTTATTAATTAGGCCACAGTTGAGATGAGAGGAGAACGTTCATACAGATGCGAAAAGTGTTCTTCGAGGTTTGAAGATTCAAGAAGTCTGGGACGACATCGAGACAGAGCACATGCCTCTCGTGAAGATGTCAAGTGCCGATACTGTCCAGGAAGATTCAGCAATCTAGATGCAAGGAGACGGCACTATGACAGGTTCCACCGACGGGGAAGAAGTGTGGGAACACGGTCTGTTAAACCACCAGTACCAAAGGTTAAAATACCAGTACCAAAGCTTGAAGTACCACTGCCAAAGGTAGAAATACAAGTGCCTCAAGTGGTGGTGCCAGCACCAGAGATGGTAGATCCAGCAGGCGATGTGTTAAGTTTAACGCCTGGGTCAGCTTTCAGTCCCGTTCAAGAGGAGATTCCAAGTAAGGAGATGCCTCCGGCTATCGTACCAAAGGGAAAACCTAGTAATCTTCTCCGACTGTTAGGTGCAAATATGAGCAGTGATTCGGAAACTGCCAGTGAGGGTGTGCCAGGGTCGCCGCCCCGATTCCAGACTAAGAGGACCTTAGTGGATTAGTAATCTTCTCCGACTGTTAGGTGCAAATATGAGCAGTGATTCGGAAACTGCCAGTGAGGGAATACCGAAATGGAAAGAAAGTTCGGGAAGTGGTGACAACAAGAGAATATACCGTGTTATAGTTCTAAAGACCTAATCGTTTGTTAAACTTAATCTAAATGGCAATTTTATTTCAATAATTATGTTGTGATTTGTTGTAAAGTTGATGATGATTCAGTAATCTTATATGATAACTTACAATAATAATTGGACATTATGATTACTTCTTTATCTTAGTTAATTTGTTCTTGTTTGTTTAAAATAAATGAGTTTCTTGCGTATCGAAGGGACCGATACATCTGAGGAGGGGGGCAGTGTAACAAAATGGTGCAGTCCACCCCCTATTATAAATAGATTAGGCCACTCCCCAATTCTGGGAGCTGATTGGCTATCTAAAAATAGCTGGGTTGGGATCTTAAGACCCACCGCCCAAGATATATAGTAGTTGAGCTCTGGATCTCATGAAGTTTAGAACTGGGAAATCCCGACGTTAGTGTTAAGTAAGGTAGGACCTGTAGTAATTCTATAAAACAGTTTATAGTCGAACTCAGTCATTAAGACTTGAGAGCCCAGTAAGGGACAGGCCTACTTATAGTTTAATTCCGGTGTCAACGGGAACCGGTCGGCGGCTGCTCTGTGCTCCGCATACGACATTGTATTTGTTGTTGATAATGGTACCAGTTTTATTGACCCAATAAATGCTATGAGAAACTCAGTTAATTTTGTTTGAAGTTTATTCAATAGTCGATCCGTATTATCTGACGGCGTGTCCGACAGACTTACTTACGCAGGACTTAGACTAGACTGAGACTGCTTGGCCGAAACCGCCACAATATTTTGAGGCCAATATTATTTACGAACCCAGTAAAACTTATTTACTAGCCTATTTCAACGTGCTAATTATTACATTTAGGCGACGCTTGTTGTAGACTGGCATAGTGTTTTCGGAAATAAATACCATTTTATACACATGCGCAGATCGATTCGCCAGCAGCGAGTCATCGCCAGCAGCAGCGAGTCGCCAGCAGAGAGATGTCACTGCAGCAAAACACTATTGTACACGGTACCAACGCTGTTGTAATATAGACAATGGGTCGTGCTTATATTTGTTATTCTTTTATTATTCATTATTTTCACTTGACTCGCATAAATAATTTTGTTCGAAGAACATTTTATGCAATTGTACTTCGCAGCACTTCACTTGCAATTTGCAATTTCTAATTTAAGTTGTTTGTTTTAAAAGAAAGAGGAATATGTAGTATATTGTATAGCACAATCTATGGCTATAGAATGTGGATTAGAAGTACGAGAAGAAAAAACGCTCTCTTCGAGCATGAGACAGCAACGTGAATGGTTTTGTGTTATTGATGCGTGAACCCTAAGAACCACTTAAATATTGGAGCCAGATAGTCCATAAGACCGACCCATAGCAGAACTTGAAGATGACTTTAAGCACCTCTTCCACAGTTTACTCCTTGACATTAAACAATTCTATTAATCATCTTCACAGCAGTCAATCCTAGTTAACTAAACTTGTGGTAAACTCGAAAAAAAAAAAAAATCAGAAACCAAGAACACATGAATCGAGTTCAGTAACCATAACTCCAATGGTGTTTATATAGATTTTTTTTTTTACTTCAGCATCTCAACCCATGCCACAACTGTATTCTTCAGTAGCAGCAAATTTCTTTTGATTTGACTCTTTTTAAAAAATCCAAACAATGTATTGCTTTTGTTAGTCTAGTAGTCATTATGTGGTTGTGTTTACAATACAGTACAATGAAAAGTGTGAGCTCAGTAAATTATAGAGACCAATAGAATCACTGTTTGAATCTAACCTTTATATATTGTACTGTATTATTCCTGTATGCCTACAGAGACTACTTGAATACGTAGACTATGTACAGTAAAATCAGTGGTCATGTGTTTACAAGTTTGCTACATTATGATGATAGCCTTATGATTGATTTGAATAACAATCTACCGTATTCTGCGCTTGAATAAAGAAGTTAAGATGTGTGATTGTCTAATCAGTTCATACAGAGGTAGGGCCTATATGAATTTGAATATAGATATTGAATACTGCTGACATACTGTAGTAAATCATGGGTAAAACAAATTCCACTTTGGCACGCCTTGACAAGACACGTCAAGCAATGGACAAAGTTGCCAATGAAATTATTAGACTGGAAATGGTTGACACATTGGCTATAAGTGCGTCTTCTAGAATTGAAGAGGAAGTGAGTAATCATGTGTTCAGACGAACTAAATGTCCGATGCAGATGTATCAAGTTGGAAGTTCGATTGAAGGCATTCCTTCATCAGCCTGGAGCGATGAGGACATGATGAGGTGTGTAACAACATTTCCAATAGTATTGTGGACATTTAAAGAAAATGAAAAAGGGGCATTTGTAATGGCTGAGCAAGATAAAAAGCATCCTGTGTATTTGAGGCTTAAGGTAGTTGACAAAGAGTCTCTGGATGAAGATTTCAGAAGTATCATTAATAAGAATGGATATTTAAAAACCAATGATTTCATAAATGGTAATTATCCAGATGACTTAAAACAGTATAATTGTGTAACTAAACAGATGAGACAGGGTCCCTCAATAACAAGTACGATAAAATCAGAGTTTGTAGACATCGGAACAACAATCATAGATATAGTGTATTGTTTGAAATGTCAATCATGGCCGCCATTCGCTAGTGACTTTTTTACAAGGGAGAGGCTAAATAACTGGCCATTACAGAAGTTGTTAGACAAGGTCAAACGTCTAGAATGTCATGTAGTTCCTGTTGGATGCCCAGGTAACGAATCATATGATACTGAATGGAGATTGTCATTCTCCATAGTGGAAAGAGAGCTCATTACTGAAATGTATGAACCATATGCTAAATGCATGATTGCTCTGAAATTTATCAAGAAAGAGTATATCATATACAGTGATTCTGACAGACCAACACCATTCTGCTCATATTTCTTAAAGACTGCTTGCTTGTGGATGTGTGAAACATTTCCACATATAGGTTACAGTCTGATGGATTTAATTAGAAAAGTTCTAGATTGGCTCATTGACTGCTATCAACACAAACATCTGCCCCATTATTTTATTCCCCAACACAATTTAATTGGTCATCTCTCAAGGGAATGTTGTGACAAGGTAAGAGAAACATTGACAGCAGTTAAGATAAATCTTTGGACAAAGGTGTTATTAAGTGTTGGTAGTGGTAATGAGACATGTCCTGGCCGTATTGCATTGCAGTTCATTTGTGATAGTCTCAATATCAGTAGAGGTAATGACTATTCAACACTAAAGTCTGTCTTGAATCACCCAAGGGCTACAATGGTCATTGAGGATCTTCTTTGTCGTTTACCATTCCTATGCAGTTCAAACAGAAATTGTGAAATTGAACATACAGCAGGGCGTAGCTTTGAAGTTTTATCTAACATGCTTGAGTTCTGTATGTATATGCTTGATGAAGAACGCTCCATATTGACGTCAAAGGAAGAGTTGACAACATTTACAAATTCGGATGGATGGAACTATCATAGCTCTTTTTTTCTCATGAGCTTTATGCATGACAGTGTATTAGAAACTCTTAAAATTCCAGAAGAAAGCATATTGCCAATTTTGGAGCATATTCAAGAGATAGTACCAAAGGGGTATGGGGAAATGTTTAAAACATGTTTGTATAGATATTTAGGCAATGTTTATACAAATTTATTGGTATGCTTACAAAAAAAGGGTTATGATGAAGTTCTAGTTCTGTATGAGAATAAACCATTGTATTACTATAACTTAGGAGCTAAAATGATCTTTCCTGACAACTGCAGTGACTGTGGCATAGGTGGTCAAGTTTATATAGTACAATACCATTACTTAATGGGCAATTACAGCAAATTAAAAGAAAAGTGTGAATCTATACTAAGTACAATTGATGAAAACAAAGAATATAGGCTGGATAGAATTGCAAGTATAACTGTAAGCCTATCGACAGTATTTCTACCATTGGGAATGTTCTATAATGCCTGGGCTGCTGATGAACTTTTTTATCATCTTGCCAAATGCTCTCAAAGAAAGAGACATTTCCTACATCCAATTGCACTTGTTCTTTATATAAATGCCAGGGTATTACTTACTGAGGGAGACACAGAGAATACACTTCATCTTGTGAAAAAGTTAAAGGAATGTGGGGATAATACAAACGATTTTAAGTATCATAGCAGCATTAACATATTTATAAAGATTATCGAAAGTCTAGTAGGCCTTCTTGTTGTAATAAGTAGCCACAATTTTAAAAATGATAATAGAATACAATAAAAAAATGTGGTATCTTCATGAAAAAAAATTCCAGGTTGCTGCGATCGTTGATAACTTTATGATCCTGGAATCTTATATTTATTAGGGTGAGATGAGCAAATTTTGAAAATATGGCAGCTACAGTACCTAGATGCCCAAACATAGCAGCTGGCAATTGTACAGATGCAATACCCATTCCCCTCAAGGGGCAGACACAAAAGTTAATCAATATGGGTTATGGCATCTGTAGATTGCTAGAAATAGTAGCTGGCAACATGCAAAGCAGCTAACCCTTACAGGAGCAGATACAGGGTTTAAAGGAATTAGAAGTGGACTATAGTCATAGATACCCGGCCATCTCAGCTCCACCATGGTTTAAAATTGAGGAATGAAATGTATGTAACATAAAAACAAGCGCATACAGATTTTTGTTTAAATATGTGACGCAAACATTATAAATAAATTAATATTTTGTAGGTATCAGTATACATATATTTAAAAAGTTAAAAAAAAATATGAGAAAAAGTGGTCCGGCCATGTCAGGTGCAGTCCCAGCAGCCCTGATGGCTATGTTGCATAAACCGTGAAATTCAATCTAGGAGAATTTATAATCATCTGAATTACAAGGATTGAACTATTTCAATAGCTTTTGAACAAGTTTACAAAATCAGTGAACCCATACCAATTACCTAAAAGATTTGAATAAAAAGGATTGGGCTTTTTCGACTGGTTTATTTCGTTGAGTACACATTTTTGTTGAGTAATTATTTTCATTCGACTGGTTCGTAAAATAGACTTCGTTGACATCAAAAATTGACGTAACCAGATATCTAAATCAAAAGAAGAAATGCATCTCATCCGCAATGCTTGGCTATACGGAATATTTTTTGTACAGTGCGGGGGATGACAGCTGCTACGGAGCAGATACATATGCTTCTTCCTGTCTCTTATACACATCTAGATGTGTATAAGAGACAGATCTCGTAGTGTCCGTCTTCCTTTTGCTTGACATTATCCTCTCTCTTTTTATTTGTGGCAAAGACAAGCCAAATCAGTCACTTGTCACAAATCACAGATATTGTTCAAAACATTCTGAAATGTCAGAATTTTTGAAATCTATTTTTTGCACTACAGTAACCTAACCTTTATATATTTATACATCATAATGCTGTTATTTTCTCCATTTTAATGTTGAAAGAAACATTTTTAACAATTTGTTGATGGTTTCTGCCTGAGAGATGCCTGAAATCATAAACTTTGAAGGCTGATTTATCAAACATTTTTCTTTAAACAGCTGTATGTATAAACGCCTGTAACTTCGTAAGGAAATGTCGGATTTAATGATTCTTTTACCATTTTATAGCTCTAATTTTCATCCTTAACCTTGTTTTAATAACTAAAAATCGATTTTTGTGATGAGTTACTGGTTTGCTTTGTCTTTCACACATTAAAGGCCCACTACCTGCAAATTTCTTCAAATTTTCATGCCTTCTATTTGAAAACAACCTTAGTGTAATCTTATTTTGATGTAGAACAATAAATTCCTATTGCCATAAAATCTACTTGCTCATTAATGGATAAAAATTTAAAAATTAAATCAATTTCAATAATTAAAAGTGGAGTCTTAAAATCCTGAAATGCATCACAGCACACTCGACAATTAATAATTTGTGTATGTCTTTCTAATATGCCTAAAGTTTTACATGGATAATCCCATCAGCTGAACTTGTAGCCTTATTGCTATGCGCTAACATTACTGCATTGCGTCGTATGCGAACTAGCGCGGATTATCCAAGCAACCATAAGTCTGAGCCTAGGCACTCGCTGCAAATTTGTCTTTCTTTCATTAATTCTCTTTTGTTTTTAAATCAACCATAATTCTTACATTTATGACATAAACCGGGTTTATGATTTTTATTGCACTGTATATAAATATATTCAACAAAAATTAAAATTTTGAGATTTGAAGAAATTTGGAGTGATTCCTTAATTTTAATATATAACTCAAGCACATCATAAATCATTCATCATCTAATGAGCTAATGCACTTGTCAATTGTAGTCCCAGCCCCCTGGTCCCGGCAGGGACTTAGCCGGGGATGTAATTTACGAAATGGTTACATGCATGTGAAAGTTTCGGCCACTTTCCGGCAATAAGGGTCATTGTTTTAATCGCCAGGAAATATTTCGTAGTCCCGGTAAAATGCCCTGCTAATAAATGATTAGATGATAAGGCCTGCTGTAGAAACATACAGAGCAAGACACAAAAACAATATGAACTAGGTCTACTCTATGTCTGAGAAGCGCATGAGAGCTAGGCAGGAGAATTTATTCAGAATCAAAACAGAAATTAAATAAGAAAATCGATACAGCAGTAAAAACGGATTTCCTTTCATTGGCTCACTGGTGTATTTTTTGACAGCACTAAACCCAACATCCTGGCTACTCTACATGTACAATTTCCTGGCTTTTCGAGGCTGGTTATATTTACAAGTAAATTTTAGGTACGTCCCGGCATTACAGGGACACAACTATACATATCCCTGGGTCAGTCCTTGCTAATGCCCCGCTATGTCCTGGGTCCCCAGGGGCTGGGATTACAATTGACAAGTGCATAATGTATCTTACACCCTTCAAATTCTAATATGGCTGGGCTACTGACGTACTGTGGTTGCATTCGCTTTACAACAATAATGCACCAACGTAACCTAGACATACTGTAACCTACATTAGGCCAAACCGAGGCCTAGCCTAGCATAATTTATCTAGAAAAAGTGTGACAGGTAGTTCTAACCTAGGCCTATATGCTAGGCCTAGTACTTTACACATTTAAATGTTATTGTTGTACTTACTTACCTTTACTGTGCTTTAATGGCTCTAGCTAGGCCTAGGACCTGGCCTATCTTTAGATGTTCAAAATACCTTGTTGTATTCTAATGAACTTAAACACGGGCATGGGAAATGCCTTTTCACCAACATAAAACGAACAAAACTAAAGTCAAATTGATCATAAAAAAAGAAAAACCCAGCAGAATTATTTAAAGATTCAGATTCTACATTTGTGATTTTGAAATCTAGGCAGAGCTTAACAATATATGGTGGTGTTTCGGTGGAAATATCTGTAATAATTAATCCAATTGGTAAACCATGATCACACATGTCTATCTAGGCATAGACTGGTAGGAGTCTATATATGGCAAACTTCCAATCGTGGACAGTGACACTATTGCTACTAGTACTACTAGGCTCGGCCTAGCCCTACTACTACTAGGCCTATCATCAGAGGCATAAGCTCTACAGAACCGTCTTACTCGCCCCTGTTAAATATTTTTAATCAATTAACCTTTAATATATCAATCAACTTAGAAAAGAATAAAAAAAACCTGCCTATGCGCCATTTTCGTAATGTAAAAAGAAGACCACGCTTTTCTTCTTCGTGGGGTATTGTTTGCCGCGCACTTGTACCCATGCTCTTGTATCTCTAAACAACTTTTGTCAACAAAAGAGGGCGCTGTAATTGAACCAGACAAAAGTGTGCGTCCTTACTAGCAATGTTTAACAGTGTGAACATACGCACATGCTCATAGGGATGTCTTCTGGGGTATCGTGTTTTTTTTTTTATCACTTATGAGCAACATTCAAGGTCTTTAGAAGTAAATATACATGCTTTACTTGCGGGGTACGGATTTTTTACCCCACAAGGAAATGGTACCCCATATGGGTATTTTCGAACTTACACAGTACCCCATAAATAGCTTCTCAAGAGAGCACACACACCCAAGATGTGTATAAGAGACAGGCCTAGGCACTCGCTGCAAATTTGTCTTTCTTTCATTAATTCTCTTTTGTTTTTAAATCAACCATAATTCTTACATTTATGACATAAACCGGGTTTATGATTTTTATTGCACTGTATATAAATATATTCAACAAAAATTAAAATTTTGAGATTTGAAGAAATTTGGAGTGATTCCTTAATTTTAATATATAACTCAAGCACATCATAAATCATTCATCATCTAATGAGCTAATGCACTTGTCAATTGTAGTCCCAGCCCCCTGGTCCCGGCAGGGACTTAGCCGGGGATGTAATTTACGAAATGGTTACATGCATGTGAAAGTTTCGGCCACTTTCCGGCAATAAGGGTCATTGTTTTAATCGCCAGGAAATATTTCGTAGTCCCGGTAAAATGCCCTGCTAATAAATGATTAGATGATAAGGCCTGCTGTAGAAACATACAGAGCAAGACACAAAAACAATATGAACTAGGTCTACTCTATGTCTGAGAAGCGCATGAGAGCTAGGCAGGAGAATTTATTCAGAATCAAAACAGAAATTAAATAAGAAAATCGATACAGCAGTAAAAACGGATTTCCTTTCATTGGCTCACTGGTGTATTTTTTGACAGCACTAAACCCAACATCCTGGCTACTCTACATGTACAATTTCCTGGCTTTTCGAGGCTGGTTATATTTACAAGTAAATTTTAGGTACGTCCCGGCATTACAGGGACACAACTATACATATCCCTGGGT
>NW_022739814.1:154464-157332 GCF_011630105.1 Anneissia japonica
TGTTTGCCACAAATATTACAATATATGAGATAAATGACATTTTTGGTGAGGCAATTAATTGATTGCCTTATCCGAAATATGTGGTTTGTTTGGTTGCTCTTGAATGATTGTGTAGAATCAAGCAAGGAGCATGTTTTGCATGATGAACCACAAAGATGACTACCCAAATTACGGTTGTCGCAAGAGTTAGTTTGCCTCTTGAATTTAGATCGTACTAATATATCACGAAGGTTATGTGGTCTGCGATAGGCTATTAACGGTGTATCCGGAAAAACAGACCTAAGATGTTCTGTGGTCTGTAGAATGGGCATATGCTTCTAAATTATAGCCCTTAGTGGTGGTAACTTAGGGTAATAGGTAGTGACCAGTGACAATCTGGTCGATCGTTGACGTGGTTTGTACGTCAGTGTTTGAGCACGAGGTAAGTCCTTTGCTTTTTTTTAGAGAATTTTCAATGGGTCCTCGATGATAATTTCTATTCCGGAGATGTCCGGATAGTTCTTCTGTTCGATTCTGAAAATCTAAATCCGAAGAACAAATGCGTCTCATGCACAATGCTTGGCTGTACGGAATGTTTTTTGTACAGTGCGGGGGGTGACAGCTGCTAGGGAGCAGGTACATATGCTTATCCGTGGGTTTACAGAAGAGATCAGTTTTAAGTGCACCATTTTCCATGGTCACGGTTAGCAGTGAATTTGATTGTGGGATGAGCCGAATTAATGTTCAGTAGGAACGTATCCAAACTATCTTCACCATGTGTCCAGATCATGAAGATATCATCAATGTAGCGAAACCAAACATCTGGTTTCTTGGGCTGTAGGGACAGGAAATTTGCCTCAAATTGTCCCATATATAAGTTAGCAAAAGATGGAGCCATTTTAGTGCCCATCGCTGTGCAATGAATTTGAAGGTAATGACCGTCGCCGAAAACAAAGTTATTATTGGTCAGAATCAGCATGATAAGTTCACAGAGATGTGATTTAGATGGGGTTTTGCCCCGAATTAGCTTGTAATTTGAAATGCACGCATTAACACCTTCTTCATGAGGGATATTAGTATATAATGACGAAACATCAGGTGTAACCAGAACAGTATTATTAGGTAAATTTGAAATTTGGTTAATTTTGCGGATGAAGTCCGTGGAGTCCAGAATGTACGAGTGGAGAGCAACAATATGGTCTCAATAAATCATCCACATATTCAGAGATTTTTTCTGTAGCAGTACCGTTGCCCGAAACAATGGGACTGCCAGGATGGCCTGCCTTGTGGATTTTGGGTTGGACATAGAAACGTCCTGGTGCCGGATCGACCTGGATGAGAGGGGTCCAATTTTGGGATCGATGGAACCTTTTTTAACCATCTTTAATACAGATTTTTCCACTTCCTTAGAAATTTCCGGAGTGGGGTCCTCTATGAGCTTCCGATAGTGAAGAGGATTGGTTAGTTGTCTTAAGGACTCCTCTTCATAGAATTTAATGTCCATTACGACAGTGGCAGAGCCTTTATCAGCTGGTTTGATGATAATATCATCACGCTGACGCAAATTGGCGATGGCCTGCCTCTCATTTTTTGTGAGATTGTCGCGGAAATCTGGACTAGGAGTGTGGTTTTTAACGTCCTCCTCAATGGCCTGAATGAAAGTTTCTAAAGCTGGGCAACGATTCTTAGGGGGATTCCATGTACCTTTAGGTTTGAATTTGGTAAAAATGTTAATAACACTGATTATTATTTCTAAGATATAATAGGCCTAATAATTCAAACAGCAAACTCTTACTCTAAACCAAATCAACGGTCTAAAAACATGCCTACCAGTGAGAACTATGTATAACAGTTTCACATAATGTTTTGGTTGTTCCTGCAACCTTCATCAGCTTGTAAGTGAAGAAAATATCAAATTGATCTTACAAATCATCTAAAGAGATTAGCATAAGGTGTTCTACTGTTATCAAAAGTGAAAAAAGTATAGTTCATGAGAGTAAGAACGGCATACAAGTGTTTTAGATATATTTAGATAACTAAGGCATTCAACATCCTCAATGGCCTGAATGAAAGTTTCTAAAGCTGGGCAACGATTCTTAGGGGGATTCCATGTACCTTTAGGTTTGAATTTGGTAACATTGCCCGTGTTATCCGTGGTGTTGCCGTCGGAATTGGCGAAAAATTCACGGCATCTTAAACGTCGGAAGAAAGCTTCCAGATCTAAAGATAGTTGTTGTGGGTCAGCCTTCCTCGGTTTTGGGCAAAATTTGAGTCCTCAGGATATAAGTTTGGTTTCTCCTTCGGAAAGCTGACAGTTAATTTAAACAACTGAATCCGTGGTGTTGCACGGATTATCACTAAAGCGCCGAATGAACCTTCTAGGTTTACGTGAAAGCCAAACATTGTGCGAAGGTTGGATCACTTGTGTTGAAGTGATATTGTCTCTACCAAATTTGTGTTGTCTCCTCAGGGAAAGTTCCTTGGAAAGCTTAAGACAATCCTTGGCAATAATCTTGAGTTTGTTTTGAAACTCAGATATAGGAAGGTCTCTTTTTAGCCTTGTAGTCCTAGAGTGAATTTTGTTGTCGATGTCTTTGAGGAGTTTGCGGCAGTTGCCAATTAGGACCTCATTTAATCGACATGCATTTTTGTTAAGGACGCCATTCCAGTGGGAATGGAAGTCACGATCTGCGAATGGAATACCAGACCTGACATGAAATTGTAGTCCTTTAAGAGCCGAATTGTTAGAACGATGTTCAAGATAAATAATAAGATGGTTACGATACCTGACGCGTTTTTCCGACAAGCGTCGTAGAAATTTGAAATTGTCCACAGTACCCTCCAGAATTACAGCAGAGTTGGATCAAAATGATACAAACAGTAGAAAAT
>NW_022739814.1:158850-162726 GCF_011630105.1 Anneissia japonica
TTAAACGTCGGAAGAAAGCTTCCAGATCCAAAGATAGTTGTTGTGGGTCAGCCTTTCTCGGTTTGGGGCAAACTTTGAGTCCTCGGGATATAAGTTTGGTTTCTCCTTCAAAAAGCTGACTGTTAATTTGAACAACTGAATCCGTGGTGTTGCACGGATTATCACTAAAGCGCCGAATGAACCTTCTAGGTTTACGTGAAAGCCAAACATTGTGCGAAGGTTGGATCACTTGTGTTGAAATGATATTGTCTCGACCAGATTTGTGTTGTCTCCTCAGGGAAAGTTCCTTGGAAAGCTTAAGGCAATCATTGGCAATAATCTTGAGTTTGTTTTGAAACTCAGATATAGGAAGGTCTCTTTTTAGCCTTGTAGTCCTAAAGTGAATTTGGTTGTCGATGTCTTTGATGAGTTTGCGGCAGTTGCCAATTAGGACCTCATTTAATCGACATGCATTTTTGTTAAGGACGCCATTCCAGCGGGAATGGAAGTCACGATCTGCGAATGGAATACCAGACCTGACATGAAATTGTAGTCCGAATTGTTAGAACGATGTTCAAGATAAATTACGATTGGTTACGATACCTGACGCGTTTTTCCGACAAGCGTCGTAGAAATTTGAAATTGTCCACAGTACCCTCCAGAATTACAGCAGAGTTGGATCAAAATGATACAAACAGTAGAAAATGATATATAGATTAAAAGGCAAAATACTACACGATGTATTATTATGTCCTTTATTCGAACACTGCATTTACCTTTCTTTGATGATTTATATATATAATTTAACAGTGTTAACGGCGATCTTGATTTATATTATATGCTACTATGTGTTTCTAGCCGTACCTATTGTGTAATGGAGTGTATCTGGTGGTAATTGAATCTATTGAACCATGAAACCTCCGTGGTCTAATGGTTATGACGCTCGCCTTTAAAGCGAGAGGTCGCAATTTCGAGACCCGCCAGATGCATTTTATTACAAAATTACTTTATTCATTTCATTACAGGACTACATTCGTTGAGAGCTATGCTACACGATGTATTATTATGTCCTTTATTCGAACACTGTATTTACCTTTCTTTGATGATTTATATATATAATTTAACATTGTTGTTAGGATTGAGACGTGCATATTCTTATGGAGTAAATTAATATAATAATAGTAAATAATACCATATTGGATAGTATATAATACACCGACATAATGCAAATTGTCTTACAGATTGTCACTGTATACTGTTAATCTACTGAAAAGCAAAACAAATTCAGCCATGGCCGACATTAATATGGAATGATTAACCAGGGGTCAATGAAAGAAATCAGACAGGAAATTTGTAGCAGATTGGCTAGAGTCTCTTATTTTAAAATTCAACAGGAAATTACTAAGCATGTGAAAATTCTCTAGCTGAACCAAGATTTCCTTCTGGCACAATGTTTCATTTTTCATTTCTTTCTTCTAAGTCGTGTATAATACAATTCTATCCACCTCAAGTCGCTTTAATTTGGCTTTGACATACTTTGGCAGTCTGGTAACAACTCCTTGTAGTAATTCTTCTATTATTTATAATAATAATAATAATAATAATAATAATAATAATAATAATAATAATAATATTATTTTAGGTATTTATACCTTTTCCACATTACCCTCGTCATTGGAACGATGGCTAAGGGGGAAATTCCATAGTTTGCTGCATGAAATATACTACAATCCTACTGTGTGAAACTTGCCACAAAAATGTTAATAACACTGATTATTATTTCTAAGATATAATAGGCCTAATAATTCAAACAGCAAACTCTTACTCTAAACCAAATCAACGGTCTAAAAACATGCCTACCAGTGACAACTATGTATAACAGTTTCACATAATATTTTGGTTGTTCCTGCAACCTTCATCAGCTTGTAAGTGAAGAAAATATCAAATTGATCTTACAAATCATCTAAAGAGATTAGCATAAGGTGTTCTACTGTTATCAAAAGTGAAAAAAGTATAGTTCATGAGAGTAAGAACGGCATACAAGTGTTTTAGATATATTTATATAACTAAGGCATTCAACATCCTCTATGGCCCGAATGAAAGTTTCTAAAGCTGGGCAACGATTCTTAGGGGAATTCCATGTACCTTTAGGTTTGAATTTGGTAACATTGCCCGTGTTATCCGTGGTGTTGCCGTCGGAATCGGCGAAAAATTCACGGCATCTTAAACGTCGGAAGAAAGCTTCCAGATCCAAAGATAGTTGTTGTGGGTCAGCCTTCCTCGGTTTGGGGCAAACTTTGAGTCCTCGGGATATAAGTTTGGTTTCTCCTTCGGAAAGATGACAGTTAATTTGAACAACTGAATCCGTGGTGTTGCACGGATTATCACTAAAGCGCCGAATGAACCTTCTAGGTTTTCGTGAAAGCCAAACATTGTGCGAAGGTTGGATCACTTGTGTTGAAATGATATTGTCTCGACCAGATTTGTGTTGTCTCCTCAGGGAAAGTTCCTTGGAAAGCTTAAGGCATTCCTTGGCAATAATCTTGAGTTTGTTTTGAAACTCAGATATAGGAAGGTCTCTTTTTAGCCTTGTAGTCCTAAAGTGAATTTGGTTGTCGATGTCTTTGAGGAGTTTGCGGCAGTTGCCAATTAGGACCTCATTTAATCGACATGCATTTTTGTTAAGGACGCCATTCCAGCGGGAATGGAAGTCACGATCTGCGAATGGAATACCAGACCTGACATGAAATTGTAGTCCTTTAGGAGCCGAATTGTTAGAACGATGTTCAAGATAAATAATAAGATGGTTACGATACCTGACGCGTTTTTCTGACAAGCGTCGTAGAAATTTGAAATTGTCCACAGTACCCTCCAGAATTTCAGCAGAGTTGGATCAAAATGATACAAACAGTAGAAAATGATATACAGATTACTACACGATGTATTATTATGTCCTTTATTCGAACACTGCATTTACCTTTCTTTGATGATTTATATATATAATTTAACAGTATTAACGGCGATGTTGATTTATATTATATGCTACTATGTGTTTCTAGCCGTACCTATTGTGTAATGGAGTGTATCTGGTGGTAATTGAATCTGTTGAACCATGAAACCTCCGTGGTCTAATGGTTATGACGCTCGCCTTGAAAGCGAGAGATCGCAGGTTCGAGTCCCGCCAGATGCATTTTATTACAAAATTTCTTTATTCATTTCATTACAGGACTACATTCGTTGAGAGCTATGCTACACGATGTATTATTATGTCCTTTATTCGAACACTGTATTTACCTTTCTTTGATGATTTATATATATAATTTAACATTGTTGTTAGGATTGTGACGTGCATATTCTTATGGAGTAAATTAATATAATAATAGTAAATAATACCATATTAGATAGTATATAATACACCGACATAATGCAAATTGTCTTACAGATTGTCACTGTATACTGTTAATCTACTGAAAAGCAAAACGAATTCAGCCATGGCCGACATTAATATGGAATGATTAACCAGGGGTCAATGAAGGAAATCAGACAGGAAATTTGTAGCAGATTGGCTAGAGTCTCTTATTTTAAAATTCAACAGGAAATTACTAAGCATGTGAAAATTCTCTAGCTGAACCAAGATTTCCTTCTGCAACAATGTTTCATTTTTCATTTCTTTCTTCTAAATCGTGTATAATACAATTCTTTCCACCTCAAGTCGCTTTAATTTGGCTTTGACATACTTTGGCAGTCTGGTAACAACTCATTGTAGTAATTCTTCTATTATTTATAATAATAATAATAATAATAATAATAATAATAATAATAATAATAATAATAATAATAAAAATAATGATGATAATAATAATAATAATAATAATAATAATAATAATATTATTATTA
>NW_022739814.1:162850-171815 GCF_011630105.1 Anneissia japonica
TTCAAACAGCAAACTCTTACTCTAAACCAAATCAACGGTCTAAAAACATGCCTACCAGTGAGAACTATGTATAACAGTTTCACATAATATTTTGGTTGTTCCTGCAACCTTCATCAGCTTGTAATTGAAGAAAATATCAAATTGATCTTACAAATCATCGAAAGAGATTAGCATAGGGTGTTCTACTGTTATCAAAAGTGAAAAAAGTATAGTTCATGAGAGTAAGAACGGCATACAAGTGTTTTAGATATATTTAAATAACTAAGGCATTCAACATCCTGTACAATTAAATTATTAAAATCAATGGCATTCATGCAAGTCCTGAAAAATTAAAAGAAAAAAAGCATACGCAATAGGCTAAAACAAGACTATTAGCATATAATCTACTTTAGTACACAAATAGCATCTTTACATGAGATGCAATAATAAGGCATCAAAAATGTCAAGGAGATATAACAATCTTTGGTAAAGACAAGAACATTGTTAAGGCTTTGTATATGTGATTTGAATCTGAATTATCAAATAAATTTCTGCAGATGTTTTAAAACCTAGTTTACTTCTTACTTGTGTAATTGATTTTTTTTTTATGCATTAACCAACTGCGCCATTGGCGATTCTTTTAGAATTAAATTCCGATATTAAAGAAACTAATTCTTCACACCCTTTAGAGCATGTATATGTATTATATATACGTATAAAATGGTTGTGGATGTAGCAATGTTCCTAACATGTCACCGTATGCAGTTGTAATATTATATACATACTTTATTTTTTGAACATTTTAGAACAGAAAACTTCAGGACTACTCGGAAATGCAGATTTGTTATTTTGGCCTATGATTGGCTAAAAATTTGGATAGAAAGTCAAGTGAGGCATTGGCTCAATACAGTATATGCACTGATGCACTTAGCAGCAACGAATTTTATTTCATATGCTTGCCAATAATGTCATTGATGTGTCTGGTGACTATCATATCAAAATAGTGTAAAATACTGTGGTTTAATATAATTCGTGTTATAGTTACAATGCTGCTGTTTCACTGTCAATGTGAATTCCATGATAGATAGACCTACTGCATACCGTTAACATACTGAAAGTAAAAACAAATTCAACCATGGCAGGCGTTGATATGGAAGAACTAATGGATGAATATGCCAGTGAAAGGATCACACAGGAAATGGGTGATAGATTAGCAAAAATCTCCGCTCGTAGGATTCAAGAAGAAATTGCTAAGTATGTGATATGGAAATTGTTTCCAGTAGAGATACACAGGGTCGGAAGTTCGCAAGAAGGCTTTCCTGCATCAGCTTGCAGTGATGAGGACTCCATGATCTGTAACACAATGTTTCCAATAGTACTGTGGACATCCTTCCCTAAAAAAGTAGGGGGGAATTTTGTAATGGCCGAGAAAGATGCAAATAATCCAGTGTATTTGAGCCTTAAAGTAGTTGACAAAATGTGTCTGGATGAGGATTTCAGAAATATCATTGATAACAATGGATATTTGAAAACCAGTGATTTCTTAAAAGCTAACTTCATCAAGGGTATTTTTCCAAATTTAGACACTGAAATGAGACAAGGTCCCTCAACAGTAAAACAGTTAAATGCAGAATTTATAGACATCAGATCAGAACCTATAGACACAGTATATTGCTTGAAATGTCAATCATGGCCGCCATTCACTAGTAACTTTTTTGCTAGAGAGAAGCTAAACAACTGGCCATCACAGAAGTTGTTAGACAAGGTCAAAAGTCTTGAATGTCATGTAGTTCCTGTTGGATGCCCAGGTAGTGAGTCTGATATTAAATGGAGATTGTCATTCTCGATAGCAGAGAGAGAGCTCATTACTGAAATGTATGAACCATATGCTAATTGCATGTTTTCCCTGAAATCAATCAAGAAAAACTATATAATATTCAGTGATTCTGAAAAACCGACACCATTCTGCTCATATTTCATAAAGACTGCTTGTTTGTGGATGTGTGAAACATTTCCACATAGAGAATACAGTCTTATGGATTTAATCAGACAAATTTTAGATTGGCTCATTGATTGCTATCAACACAAACGTCTGCCTCATTATTTTATTCCTCAACAAAATATGATTGGTCATCTCTCAAGAGAACGTTGTGACATTGTTAGACAAAAGTTGACAGCAGTTAAGACAGATCTTTGGAGAAAAGTGCTATTAAGTATCGATAGTGATACAAATTATAAATATTACTCTAAGTTTAACTTTCTTGGTGATAGAGACAGTAGAGTGCAGGAGATGGGGCAACGGTACAGAACTTTTGCAGAGCTAGTAACCATCGGGAGACTTATGAATCATCCAATTACTACGGAGTTGATTACTTATCAACTGCGTGCTTTACGCTCCAGATACAATTTAAATCATAATTTAATAATGGAACAATGGGCTGGGCACGACTTCTATTTGTATATTGAAACTCTCACAAGCCACAGCCAGGAGAATATTTTACTGGCTCTTAGAATTCCAGAGAACAGTATATTACCAATTATAGAGCAAATTGAAGAGTTAGTGCCAATGGGATATGCAGAAATGTTCAAGACACGTTTGTATAGATTCTTGGGTGATGTTTATACTCATTTATTGGTGCCATTCCGAAACAAAGGCTATGATGATCTTCTAGATTATAGGCATGCTCCTTTGTATTACTATGACTTAGGAGCTAAAATGGTATTCCCCGACAACCACAGTGACCATGGAATAGGTAGTCTTGTTCTTGAAGTACAATATCACTATTTAATGGGCAACTACACAGAACTAAAGATGATGTGTGAACCTATACTTGCAATGGCCAAAAACCGTAGAAATACTAGGCTAGCCAGCATTGAATTATGCTTAGAGAAACCTTTGTGAGTCAACGCCTGGGCGACTGATGAGCTTTTGTTTCATCTTGTTAAACGAACCAAAATATTGAATGTTTATCTGCATCCAATTGCACTTGTTCTTTATATAAAAGCCAGAGTATTACTTACTGAAGGGGACACAGAGAATGCATTGCAAGTTGTGACAAAGATGAAAGAATTCAGAGATGAGCTATATAATATTATGTATCATAAAACCATCAATATGTTTATCACAATCATTGAAAGTCTAGTAGGCCTTCTTGTTGTCATGAGAAGAATTATTGTCCAAAATGATGATAGCCTGTAGTGGGGAAAAACTTTTTTTTTATCTTTTGTGGGGGTCATCCCACCTTTATCCATCACAAAGACAAAACATTTTTTATAAGCAACATTGTGGTTACACAATCATCATACTGCAGAAATTGTTGGCATACGTTTTTAAAATGATTTGTTCAGTTAAAATTATCCAAAATATCTTCAAATATGTCTTTCTATCATAAAAAGTTGGAAAACTGAGGTGTGACACCATTTGTTGAGATGTTTTAGGACGTTTGCTTTGTAAATGCAAAACGTTCCTAATGAAAACAGATGGTCTATATAAACGTTTAATGTACCAAGCACAATATTTTTAAAATTTGCTTCAATACCATAATTAATAAGGCTAAAATGATTAATAGAATTCACAGGTCATGTGATTCTGTACAATAAAAAAAAAGTGTGCGTCATCTTCAACAACATTGCACTTTGGACATGTATTATCCTCGATAATTTTCCATGTATGTAACCTTTTCCTAGTAGGAACAATACAGTGTAATATTTTAGAGTTTATCTGTTAAGCTTGTTTTCTTTGATAGATTTCACTTTCCATGACCAGGTAAGTTCCTAGTCAAAGGTATGCCACTTTGACTGAGAAATTGTAGGTTCTAAACATTTTGTTTTTATAATAAACAATTATAAATTTGTTTACTGTTCATATTGCAGCAATTGTTTACTACTTGTTGTGCATCATTTTGTTTTACATTTTCATTTTTTGAGAATATAATATTCTTCCATTCCTGTGGAATTGCCATCATTAATTTAGAAAATTCTGATATCCAATTTGATTTATGATTTAACAATAATAATAGCTTATTTGAATTAATGAGGTCGTAACCAATTACAATATCTTTCATTTTGCGAATACCGGATCTAATCCAGTTTCTATATAACAAAGAAAATCCATTATGATACATTATTAATTTCTTTCCCCGAATTTGCTGCTCCATAATTACCTCATAGCATGTTGGATGTTTTATTAAACTTTCGTTACATTGGGCTAATGCATGAAGTAATGACAAGTAAAAACCGTGTAATTTTTTACAGAGTTTTTGCTCACAATTCATATGCAAAATATTTTTAATTATATTTCTTGGGGCAAGCTTATTAAAGTACATCATTGGCAAGTGTTTCCAATTTGCTACATTATCATTATACAAACGTTTTACCCAAGATAATTTAATGGAAAGTACTTGGGATTTAAAATCAGGGGCCCTATTACCACCGCACTTATACGAATTAATGAGATTTAATCTTTTTATTTTTTCCTTTTTTTTGTATCCCATATGAAGTCAAAAACAATGCGATCAACTTCTTTGATGACTCTTTCAGGTGTTTCAATAACACTTGTATTGTACTTTAATTTAGACAATCCAAGTGTTTTTAGAATTAATTTTTTTCCAAAAGTAGTTAAATTTGTTTTTCGCCATGTATCTAGTATTTTTTTTAAAGATTCTATTTTGTCAAGTCAATTTGTTTGTTTGTTTTATTAAAACACAAGTCATGGTCATGACCAACATATATTCCGATGATTCTGAATGCATCTGATACCCATTTGATATCGTATGGACTATCAATTCTTTTTTTATTATTATTGTCCTAACCACATATTATTTGTTTTTTCTTTATTTAGTTTTAGTCCAGAAACTTTTCCGAATTCCACAATTTTATGTAAGCTTTTTTGTATACTGATTTCATCATTGATAAATAGAACCGTGTCATCAGCAAGTTGTTCAATTTTCACTTCATTTGCCCGTGTGCCTTCTATACTTGGTAACATAATGCCTTTAATCAATTTATCATGTCTAAGTCTTACAGCCATTATTTCTGTTGCAATGATAAATAATAGTGCGGATAGAGGGCAGCCTTGTTTAATGCCTCTGTTCATTTTAAAACTACTTAAACACCATTCATTATCCATAATAATACATACTTTCGGTATCACAATACAAAACATTTACCCACTTAATAAAATATGTGCCAAAGTTTAAATGTTCCAACGTACTAATCAGGAAGTCTCTGTTGACAGTATCAAAAGCTTTAGTAAAGTCTACTCTAATCAGCGCCCCTCTGGGCTTTTAATATCCATATATTCGATCACATGTTCTATCAGCCTAATATTTTCGCCGCCAAAACGGCCTTCAATTTATCCCTTTTGGTCACTACTAACTATTTTTATTTTTTTATAACTTTTTGTAATCTTTTTGTTAAAAACTAATGCGGCAATATTATAGTCCACATTTAGGAGAGTTATTATAGGTCTCCAATTGCTTAAATTTTCATGTTGACCCTTTTTATAAATTAAATTTATTATCCCTCTTCGTTGTGAATTTGATAATTTTCCCATTTCTAAACACCAGTTTAATGAGTTACATACTAAGTTATCTATTTTGGGCCAGAACGATTGATACAACTGACTCAAGGGCTTTATTGGCTTTCATATTTCGTATTGCTTTTTCGCATTCATGGATGGTTATTTCTCCATCACAACATTGTTGTTCAGGAATTGTTAGTTTAGATGATTTTGTTAAATTTAAATATTCATGAATTTTAGTCTTACTAAATAAATTAGTATATTAGCATATATAAATTCTTGAAATTTTGTACTTCTTCGGACAGAATGTCTTTGGTTTTTACAGCGTATGTTCCATCAGACCTTCTGATTTTTTTTTTCTGATGTCTTTTTTTACCATTATTGTTTTCTATTCCTAGGAAGTGTTTTGAATTTGTTTCACCTTCTTCTACCAATTTCGTTCGGGATCGTATTTAGCTTTAGATTTTTCATAAGGCCATTCACAGTGAACACTGAATTATCTAATGTCGTTTTTCTACCCTTTTATTGTATAGATTATTCTGAATACAATTCATGTCTCCTCCAACAATAATATATTGCGTGTCGCAACATTTTTGGATGTGCTTTTGGAGAATTCTAAAAAGTAACTCCGTGATTTACTGTCATTCGGCGCATGGACATTTACTAACGTATATTGAGTACCACAGACTTCGATATTTAGAATAATAAATCTACCTGAGCTATCAATTTCTTGATTTAAGCTTTGTAGTCTAGATATTTTCTAAAAAGAATAGATACCCCTCTGCTAAAGGAGGTGCCAAAACTATGGTACGCATCTCCCTCCCATAGACAATTATTTATATTTGTAAAAAAAAACTTTAACGGAATTCATATTCCGAACATTGAAAATAATTTGAATTTACAAATGTATTTGTTTTTATTTTACAAATTAGATCAGACACACGACACATGATTTATTTAATTTACAGGCCCGTAAGCAGAGAAGGTGCGATGGATAGCACCCACCCAAATTATTAAAGGTCCACATTATCAGGGGAAGAAAATTCGACACACCATCGCAATTTCCAGAAACTATCTACCGAAATACTGGACCAATCATACAGTACCAACTAGTTTCTAGAACTGCCTCTAATTCGGCAAGGCATTTTAATTGTATTTATACAATTTTTGAAGAATTTTAGGTGTTTTCCCCACCGCTAGCACGTCTGTGACTAAAATTTATTTTTTCATTAATATTATCTTTACTCCCGTTTAGGCCTATATCTGCCATTGTCGGCCATCAATAGAGGCGCCGGTAATCATAATTTTCTTACCCCAGCCCAGCCTCAACTCAACCATGGTGTTATAAACTTCTCTATTTCGAATTCTTGGATCCGCCACTGGTTACAAGTTGCGAATGTGCAAGCACTTCACAAAGATTACACACTTACCTGAAACGCTCGTGTTATTCGTATCAAAACAGCTGCAGAAAATATATTATTTGTTTTCCCGCTAGTTCCCAATCATATCAGAATAGATTTATCTTATTCATTCTCGGTTTAATATATTTTTGCCGTCTACCGCCATCTCATCACGACGAAAAGCACTTGTAACTATTCGTTCGTATTCGAAATTCTCATTTATTCAATTTATTTATCATTATCGGAAATTTAGTATTTTCAATGCCCAATAATATTATGGGCTTGTTTTCATTGTACGCTATAGGCCTACATTATTTTCTTTCGCTTGAATCTAACAATGTTTTATTTAAATTGTGCTATAATTGTATATAGCCCTTAAGATTTAATAGTATTTTGTCACATGCTGTAAAAAATCAGAAACATCACGATAGTGACACGATACACATATAGGCTATTTGTATGTCCAATAGGCCTATCTAAGATATATTTTACTGGACCTCGCTTTATTTACGAATCTTAGCGTGTCATTTTCGACCATCTAGGGGTACCACAATTAAAAATGTTCTTACCTCAGCCCCAACAATGGTGGGGGTGAAGTGATATGAACCCTCCATCTGTGAAAATTCCTTAGCCCTCATCCCATTCATTTCCTAAGTCTGTCACTGAAAAAAACGTTCAATACTGTTGATATTGAATTATCAAAATGTCGGCACGCGGGCATAAATCTGCAGTCTCTAGCAAATTTGGTCCACTCGCCACATAACAAATTCGCACCAATTCAATAAAAACCCTGTGTACGGGGCTGTTTTATTTATTTATTTATTCTGCCTTTAATATGATAAATCTTTCAGTAACACAGCACAGATCTCACTATCCCAAGTGGATCACATGAACAAGAAAATAAATGAAAACCTGAAAACAAAGTACGAAAGGAAAACAAAAAGATAAATTTGCTTAAGTGATTTCACGAATCATTATTCAGTACTTCGCTTGCTAACACAAAATTATCATACTCATCTTTCAATTGTTTTTAATTCTGTATACTCTTAACAAGAAACAAAAAGGTTAGACAATATTATGTTGGCATTTGTTGAACGCTTAACATAATCACACTGTTTAATTGTAAGAAGAGGAGTCAGGTTTTTTTTTTCAAAATTGATATTGAACAAATACTGACTGTTAAATATTGTTGAACTGAAAGGGTTAATAAAATTCATTTAATGTTATTATATACTATTAACCGATTCTTTTGAGTTTTCAAATTGATTTTTCTCATTTCCTACTAATGTGTACAGCCAGTTTAGTCTTCTGTCAGTATTTATCCAGACCCCGATATTGTATTCTATCAGTTTCATATGTTAAAACCTCTCTACAAATTTTGTATATTATGTAAATATAAGCTGGTTTTCCACATAAACAATATTCAAGAGAAGCAAAATCGTTAATTGACTGTGCAGGATTCACTTTCTAGATGTACGGATATGAATGTTATTGTTATCGACAACGATAACAATAATAATAACAATAATAATAATAATAATAATAATAATAATAATAATAATAATAATAATAATAATCCAACACTTTTATTGATTTTAATATGGTAATATTTATGATAACCTTTCTCACGTTTGTAAAGGGAATCCTGTACCAGGAATTTCCCGCCACTGTGAGAAAGTATTCACACTTTGTATGAAATTGGTGTTTACATTTTTAGAAATATTTCTATGTCATTGAAGTTGAGATAATAAATAAAGTTCCTAGTGTTCAGAAAATAAATAATGTTCCTAGTATAGATATATTTATAAGCTTTAATGTGTGTTTTTTAATTGAATTGGTATGTCTTAAGTAGCTCATGAATATGAACCTTGGGTTAAGGCATTCTAAATTAGCCTCTAACACATGGCTACTGCCCTCATGAGGATAATAGACTCAAAAGCCCTGTTGTAAAACCTTTCATTAGTTTTCAGAAACGAATGGGAATGTGCATATAAATGCATGCATAATAATATAACTTATAATAGTAATATAATTTATTTGAACATGTATTTACCTTTCAATCATA
>NW_022739814.1:171862-178467 GCF_011630105.1 Anneissia japonica
TATATATATATATCAGTGAAGGCTAGATACGATTTTATTGTTGCTTTTGTTTGTAAATGCATTTATCATGTGTACAATTTAAATTGTTGAGAATTTGTTAAGATTATTACTAGACACACTCATGATTTGAGTTTTAGGCATACCTTTTCCCGAACCAATGCATTTAAATGTTCTGCTTTCAATTACTTTCCCATTTTATGGGGAAAAGTTTCCACTAGAAATACTTGATGCAGCTCTTTTTAACATTAATTTATTTATCAGAATGCTATAAAAACATTTCAACAACTTGTAAACAAAATCTAGGGCATGTCTATTTCAATTGGTTTCCAATAAAATAGAGCATATAAATACCATTATATTTAACAGGTTGGCAAAATCTCTTTCATAAAACAACAACATTGATCCTTGTCAGTTGATTGGTGGATTTAATATCATATGACAACGGGTATTTACACCATTTATAAATGGCAAACTAAGTAATTCCCCCAACCCCTCCCATCAATTCTGCATGTAGTTTAGATCCATTTCCATTCATTTTGTGAATCTAAAGCTTCCAGCAAATATTATGTATTCATTGGTTGATGGACTGTTCCATTTAGAAAAATGATAAACCTAACTTTGGTTTCAAAATATATGAAAGGACAAGAATCTATTGTAATTGGGTTATATAAAAAGAATAATACATTTATTCTTGGAATGGAAAGAATCTTCTCGGAATTGAAAGAATCTTCTCATTTATTGAAAAGTGGATTGTGCTATTCAATTAAGATCTGGCTTATTGAATGGAACAGTCCATTTTTCATATTCTCCCCATTGCACTCAGGAACCAAATTTTTATATTATTCATAGGATATGCCGAATGCTACCATACCAATCCCTTCACTTATCAATGAAATGCACTGAATTAATAACATTACATTTACAATACACATAGGAATGGTGTAAAATGTTTATCTCTTCATACATTTTCTGCAAACACAAAATCAATTCTAAAAAGAAAATTCAATTCAATCGCTTTAAAACTTTATTTGAGCTAATAGACATTAGTAAATAAATGTAGATTTTCTTTCTCTTATCTTGTATCTTACCGATAGAAACAAAACAATAAGTAAATAATTAAAATAATATATTCATAATGGATATAATATAATTATTTGAATATAATTATGCAGAACATAAACCTATTCACACCACAAATAAATCAAAGAAACATGTGATGCAACAGTTAAAGTGAAAGAGGGGTTTACAGTGTAGTCATACCTATACTCTTTTATGAAAACAATAGACTGGATGATCTTAAAACTAACAAAAAAAAAATCATAACTCTTTTAGGGGAAAGAAGAGGTCACAGAAGTATGTTTTCTAAAATCATGAAAATCATAATAAAGTATTGGATAACATTTCATTAATTTACAAATATTTACTAGTTAAAATTGTTTCAATTGATAAACATTATTAATTCATATATCCGTAATAGCTTGCACATATAAGCTAAGTATCAATCTTAGGATGTTGAATCATATCACATAATTCTGAGGATAAACAATAGCATACAGATACAAACGCTTTTATAATAATATTTATAATATAATATAATATAATAATAATAATAATAATAATAATAATAATAATAATATTTATTCGGCAAAGTAAAGAGTATACATACAATATTCTTGCCAGGAGTAAGTAATAGGCATAAGCCCAAACAGTAAACTGCTCTTACTCCATCATCAAAAACAAATACAATGACAATAAAATATAAATATATACAAAAAAGTAAAAGTAAATTTAAAATAAATTGATTTAACTATTAAAAAAAATGAAAAACAGAGATAATTAATAGTTATTATTATTAATATTTTGAGATCAAGTGTTTTGTGAGCTGGGCTTTAAAGTCCGAAATGGATGTACATTGTTTAATTTCATTAGGAAGTTGTTCCCATAATCTAGGAAACATAACAAAGATGAATTTAAAAATGTATTAGTCTTGGCTTTCCAATGTATTAATCGCCCTTCACACCTTTCACTTGATCTCACAAGATTATTTATCGACAATGGACATTGGCCAACCTAAACCGACCTAATAGAATTTAATTTCAGGCGGTCTTTTAACATTAATAAAAAAAAACATTAATTTATCTGATTAAATGATCTAAAAATGAAACGGAAATGTTAAAATCAACTACGGTAGACTAATCAAAATCATTTTGTTTAAGCAGGCTAAAAAAAAAAACAATTTATTATTATTACTGATGTTGATAACAATTAATATTCTTGAGGCTGGAAGGGAAGCACCACATTTACATGCCAAATTTTTTTTTTTTTTTATAGAACCATAATTTAAATATAGCGCCTTTCACAATCCGCAGATATTTACAAGTAATTGTAAAAGGCGTTGGCATCATTATTTATCCGGTCACTGGATACTGAATTGGCAGATCCGTACATTTTGCAACTTTCTCTGCTCCCTCGGGAGTGTCCCTGGTCATTGCTGCTTGAATGCGCACAACCCATACATTCAATGCCATACCATTCTACCAGGTACCCATTTATACTCCTGGGTGGAGAAAGGCAAACGTAAGTGAAATGCAATTGCCCAAGGACGCAAGCAATGCGACGAGCGTCGGTCTCGAACTCCTAATCTCACAATGGTGGATCCAAGGGTAGGGCATGGGAGAGATGAAGACAAGGGAGAAGAAAAGAAAAAAAAAGGGCGCTTGGTACACTTGATCTCACAAGATTATTAAACGACAATGGACATTGGCCAACCTAAACCAACCTAATAGAATTTAATTTCAGGCGGTCTTTTAACATTAATAAAAAAAAAACATTAATTTATTTGATTAAATGATCTAAAAATGAAACGGAAATGTTAAAATCAACTACGGTAGACTAATCAAAATCATTTTGTTTAAACAGGTTAAAAAAAACAACAATTTATTATTATTACTGATGTTGATAACAATTAATATTCTGGAGGCTGGAAGGGAAGCACCACATTTACATGCCAAAAATATTTTTTTTTTTATAGAACCATAATTTAAATATAGCGCCTTTCACAATCCGCAGATATTTACAAGTAATTGTAAAAGGCGTTGGCATCATTATTTATCCGGTCACTGGATACTGAATTGGCAGATCCGTACATTTTGCAACTTTCTCTGCTCCCTCGGGAGTGTCCCTGGTCATTGCTGCTTGAATGCGCACAACCCATACATTCAATGCCATACCATTCTACCAGGTACCCATTTATACTCCTGGGTGGAGAAAGGCAAACGTAAGTGAAATGCAATTGCCCAAGGACGCAAGCAATGCGACGAGCGTCGGTCTCGAACTCCTAATCTCACAATGGTGGATCCAAGGGTAGGGCATGGGAGAGATGAAGACAAGGGAGAAGAAAAGAAAAAAAAAGGGCGCTTGGTACTCCAAAACAAGCTATATTTTAAATTTACATACCATGTACCACTGTCTAGAAAAACACTGATTTATAAATACAGAAAGTAATCTTGTTTTTATGCACATCACAAAGGAATTAAAAAGATTTGGCAGACTATTCATGTTGAGATCAAACAATTTTTTTTTTTATTAATTATGGTAATTAATTGTAGTAATCATAAATGGCTATCAACTCATGTTAAGTTAATTTGATTTAAAGAGAATAAGAAGTATCATAATCATAGATTCAATTAAAACATTGAATGGCTCATTTGAATATATATAATGGCATAAAACATAGGGAACAATAAAATATCCAATTAAAACATTGAACAGCTAATTTAAAAGGTTTAAATATGTTAAAAACTTGTAATCATATAGGTAAAAAATAAAGAAATAAAACAAGGAAGTTGATTTCACTTATTTGTGAAAAAATTCTGGATTTTACGGGATTTATATCCAAATACTTAAGTTTAAAGTGGGCACCTCAATAAAGAAGTCACAACTAAATTTCAAATAGAGATTGTAATGCAATAATATAATAAATATCGATAAATATAAATCATTACGACAATATTTTGCTAGCAGTGCAATTTTATTCCCTGAATTCGACCTCAAGATAGCTTCCACTCATGGGCTAACGGTACACTGTGGGTGATCAGTCAAGCGCGTAACGGCTTTGAAACAGTTCATTTGTAATCTAGGGGGTTCTACAACTACAAATTAAACGCCGTAACATTTTCATATGGACTTTCAATTTTTATTCTAAACAACATACATAATTATCTAAATACCATTCACAGTTTTATTTTTACCCTCAAAAGAAGACATATTCTACCCTGCTTTACAGTCTTCACCACTCACATGTACGTAGTCATGTACACATAAGAAAATGGAATCGACCATCTCAAACCAGTGAACCGCTCGAAAAAATGGGGTGTTTTACAAAAACTGACATTTATATACTGCTGGTACTAAAATCTATACGTTTTTACTGCATATGATTTACATTATTTGAATCTCTATCCTTTTCTTTTGCCAATGATCATAATTTTAGTGTTTAAAAATAAGGATAATTTAGTCATTTTATCTGTTTTTCCAGAGTATATTTCAAGCTCTGCATCCACGTGAGCGTCAGACTGCCATATGCTTGTAATGCTTAAGCATATGGTGAGGAGTTTTGGATGATTTTCATAACTCTGATTGGTTCGATAAAACTGCTCAACCGATCAATTTTATATTTAGAATACATTTAGAAGACAAAAAGGGCTTTCAAATGGACTTTTCCCAAAAGAAATCGGCCCATAACTTTCGACTGTAGAGGGATTTATGTTAAAGACAGCTGGGATATTTCGTCAGTTTTCACTGTTTTTACGCTGAAAAAATACACGAGTGGGTTTGATAAAAATCAAAAGTCCGATAAAGGTGTTAACATTACACATATAAATTTTTAATTGTTGTAATGATCAAATCAACAAATTTACGATTTACTTTTACAATGTTTGGTCTGCACTAATTTCAAATGGTGCGACCAGTTTTCCGAAAAAACAGAGGGCACGGCCATGGGATCGCCTTTATCCCCAGTCATTGCCAACATCTTCCTCGAAGAGTTTGAACAACTAGCGCTTCTTTCAGCCACCAAACAACCAAAACTCTGGCTCCGATACGTCGATGATACTTTCATCATTTGGCAACACAGTAAGGTGTACCTAGATGGTTTTCCAGATCACCTGAATTCACAGCACAAATCAATCATGTGTACCATGGAGGAGGAACACAATCGCTCTTTACCCTTTCTTGATGTTTTGGTAACCAGACAGGACGCAGGGACTTTGTCACATGCAGTCTATCGCAAACCAACACACACCGACAGATATCTAAACAAACGCTCGTTTCACCATCCGTCCACCAAGAAGGGAGTTTGTAACGCAATCATCAAAAGAGCACATTGCATCAGCGACCACAACTCCACCCAGAAAGAAGTGCAACTTGTTGAGGCAGCCCTATTTTCCACTATTTGACAGGATACCGCGATTTAGTGACTTTTTGTTGAATGAACTCGCATACGTTTCGTAAGAGACGTAACACAAGGCAACGCAAGCATGATCATTCAAACATAAAGCCTGGTTTCCTGTCGACGTAAAGTTCAGAATTCCTTACGATTCATACGATTCTTACAATTCTTACGACTGTTACGAGAAGTTGGACAAAAACAGCCGCGTCTTGATCGTGCTGGGCCGCAGACAAAATAAGCCGGTTACGATTCTTACGATAAGTTGAATTTTTCAAGCTCGAACGGCAAAGACTCTTCTAACGTCGTCACATGCATGTTACGTCAAGTTGAATTTTTCTTTGCGACTGCGATATGTTAACATTTCTCACTTCCTGTCTGGTATCCTCATTAAAATTACCTGGCGAGATTCGAGGACAATTTTCACCGTTGGATATAAACAATGGTCTAGTCCTGTAGTACAGAATAAGGGCCTACAAATCTTGATTTGCTAACTTTCTCGTTATCAATTTTAGGGTTTCGTTCTCAAAATGTCAATTTGGCCTATATTGTACTTTGTTTATTTCATTTCACCTTATTATATTATGTTTTGAACTGACAGATCTTATCTCCAGATATACAGTTATACAGAAAACATGATTTAAATGTTAAAATTCGGGTTGTATAATATAAACATGAATTAAAATTAAGAATGAAATACACTTGAAAAAAATTGTTTTTTGAAATTAACAGAAAATATTCCAACTAGCAATAGGCCTATATATTTTATATTTTATTTATTTATTTAGGCCCTATATAATAATGTTTTATACATAATTTTTATATTATAGGCCTATAAGTTTTTTTGTATAATAAATGTAATTTATTAAATCTAATTGCGCCGTCGGGTGGTGGGGAGGGGGGTGAGACAGAGGGATTAATCCCCCATCGGTCTGGTAATTTCCCCATCGGTCTTGTCAAGCCCCCTCCCCACCCATCAGCCAAAGGTCGTCGGGCAGTCGGACCAAAAAAAAAATAAATAAAAAATAGGCCTAGTTTTCCTTTCCCAGCCAATCAAGAAGTCAAGCAATTCCTCCCATACCCCGGATCCGGCCTTCGGCCCTCGGATAACGATGCGCGCTATAGTTACACCCATAAATACTTAGCCCCCCAACCCCCC